>NW_026623482.1:992155-1004883 GCF_030028575.1 Malurus melanocephalus | reverse complement strand
AATTTAGAAATACCAGCTGCATGTTCTTAGCTGAACAAAGGAAAAGTGCTTAGTGGGTTTTTTGTGGAATCGGAAGAAATTTCCCCTTGATTTAATAGGAAAGCCAGCCACGTAAATTGAAGTGGCACAAGTGTTACAATGTGAGTTCTCCCAATCCACAGATAATGTAAATTGGTACCTTAATGCACCTGAAGGAAAGAATGACCAACAGATATTGAATGAGAAAATGTGGATTAGGAAGAATTTTTTTTTCCAGATACAATATAGCAAAGCGCAGATTGTAGTTGATAATAGCACTGATAATGAAAAAAAAATCCAGTATAATTTCACTAAAAGCCATAGAATCATAAAATTGTTAAAAGGTTAGAAGGGACCTTGAAGATCATAAGTTCCAAGCCCACTGCCATTGGCAGGGACAACATTGGGTAGATGAGGTTGATAATCTCATGTTTATGAAGAGAGAAATTCTAAGCTTTTTAGCAAAAGGCAATTTTTCAATAGAGTTTCATGGACTTGAAAAAGAATGGAATCACTGCATGGGTTTTAACTGAAACAAAAAAGTCAGGAGGAAAGAGTAAAGACTAGGAAAGTTAAAAAAAATAAGAAAAATTACCCAAGAACATTATGTTCAAACCACAGTGAGTCTTGTGAATTTATCTGTTTATAACGAGTTAAAATCAAAGGAAGGAAAGGCTGTAAGGCACTTATGTGAAAATAAGTAAATGGTGTTTGATGTTGTAGAAAATAATGTAAGTAGAAGGGCAGGCAAGTTGCAGAGTTGGAAAGATGCAAACTGCAAGAGACTTTTGAAAGCAAGATTTCAACTTTTCCAGCTGGAGAGAGAGGGTCTGCAATGACAAATGAGAGTCCAGAACTTTCTCTTTCCCCTAAAAATAAATTCAGAGAAACAACCCACAAACCACAAAATCAGACCTCCTAATGAAGAGTTTCAAATTCCTTTTAACATTCAATTAACAAATCCCTTTACTTTGCCACCAGAAACACCTATCTTTATTTTGGTGAAAACCATTTTTTTTTCGTAATTCTAACCCCTAACCACAGCTATTAAAACTGCTAGAAGCAAACTTTTGCATCTGCCACTGTCATAAATGAAGTAATTTGAAACTGTTTAGTCCTATCATTCTTTGCATGATTCTTTCATTAATCTGTCTATGAACCAGCACAGTAAATTACATCTTTCTGTTGCAGTTTAATTTGTTAATGTATTCATTTTCAGATTTCAGGAATAATATAAAATTAATTTATTCATCATGCTGCCTTTGTTCCATCCTTAGATGCAAAACCTCAAAATCTCTGCTTTGATCCTATGTCTCTGCTTTGCAATGTCTTTAAAATTGACTTGGAGACTGAAGCATTCCTGGAAAGAGACAATTTCTTCTATGTCTATGTACACATGTATCCAAACAAATGTRTGTGTTTATACATGAAAAAAACTATAATATTTGAAAAAATATACAGTCTCTAGATTAAAGACAAGTTACTTTTTTTAAAGTTTAAATATTTTACCTGCAGAATGACCCACAGTGTTGATTTTAAATATTGTTAACAGCGAGAAGTTGTATTTTGAGGTGTCTTGTGYTGCCGGAGAGGATTGTGATGATTTATGTGCAGGTTTGCTCGTTGACATGAACTATCAGTTAGGTTTGTGTAATTGTGCCTGACTGATGTGTGAGGGAGGACAAGGAGGGCTGGCTGGAAAGGCACAGAGCACAAGACAACATAAAACTACACATATAACTACAGAGAATAAAAATGTTTGTTCCCCACGCTTGAACAAAAATCAGTGTCGGGCTGTTAGATCCAAACCCTACTGCTGCAATTTTTAGTGGGCAGAGAAGATTTTGTGTGCTGTTTGCCACCACAACACAGCAGTTTAGTCAGTTATTTAGGCTGGTTCTCCTTCCAGTTGTGAGGACAACCTGCCCATCATCGCACAGGATGTGATTTGCCTGTTCTCCACCAGCGAGTTCTGGATTTCCGTGGAACACTGAATTTGGGTCAGAGGGGGATCAGTGCAGAACTGTCTGTCACAGCAGATGCCAAAGAGCCAAAGGGCTGCACCCGTGACATGGGCAAGACAAGCAGTCCCCATCTTCTGTGAAGTCCCATGATTGCTCTGAAGCAGGTGATTGTCAGCTAGACCAGATGAATTTTTGCTTTGACAGATCAAGATGTTTCAGTGAAAATAACTCAACTTTAAACTGAGACATAACTGGAGACATCCTTGTTTACTTTCATGGCAAAGGAAAACACGTAAACACAAAGCAATGGCCTGTAACATTTGCCATCAACTTAATTTTGGTGGAACTTCATTTTTTGTTTGAAAAGACAGAGGATGAAAATTTCTTAATTGCTATGTCACGACTTTCCTGAAACTCTACTTAAGAGAAGTTTTTTTTCTTTTTTGCTGCTGAAGGGTTTCTCTTTCCTCCTTACATTAGCTGCACTACAGTTATTTACAAAAGAAGGGGGGATATTTTGAGTTTTGCATTGGTACTTAGTCCCACAGCCTTTCTGCTATAGCACACAGTTCCTTCCCTTTGCCAGGAAGGAATATGTACACACATATCTCCCACAGTGAATGAAAGCTGTGCAAAGTAAGTTACAATGATAASCAGTGAWCAGACRGGAAAAATTAGGACAAAATTCCACSAGRATGTCTAAWAKAATCCAAGTTATAAATGGAGATGCAGCAACAGTCTCAGGTAACGTATAAAGACTCTGTAATTATCAATGTTAATTTACACAACTAAGCTGGGTGCAGAACTTGTTTCCCTTTTCATCTTTTTCTACCTTGCCTGCCACCAATTAGGAAAGCTTGTGTGGTGTGCAGAGGAGGGAGGGTTGTTAGTCTTCATACTAAATAATCTTAAAAAAAATTGAGAAAGGGAAGAAGCAGACAGAAAAGCTGCTAAATGGTATTTTACCTGAAGCACACCCACACCCTCATTAGTGGTGATGCCTTAGGATTTTTAGTTTCTCTATTTTCATGCATCTGTATTCTTGTACTTCCCTAGTACAGCACTAAAACTACCGTTCTTTCATCTTTAAACAAAACAATCCCTCTCTGAGCCTGAATCCAAGGACACCTCACTGCCCGAGAGCCCCAAAATATGGAAACAACAGCGAGTTGGGGGAGCAAGTTTGGGGTGGTTGACATCATCACCTGTAAAGATCATTGGAGAATTAACACCCAATATGTTAATAAGGCAGAATTTATAAAAGGTGAAGATCTCGTGACCCGGTGTCCATTTTGGGTGTAGCCTCAGGAGGAGGCTTTGTCTGCYCTAATGTACCAGGRGGSCTGTTAGGCCTGGATTAAAGYTGTGTATTCTCATTCTCTTAAGTTTRTCTGAYCTCTCTTTCAGATCAGCCTGATTGATMAGGCATCAGTGGCACATCCTTGAAGTGAAACAACTGCCCTGGGGTGCTCCCCGCTATCCTGGCCCCTCACCACTCCCTGATAAGAGGGGTCTTGGGAATGCTGCAGGAAGGGGGTTTAGGAATGCCAGGAAAGAGAGCAGCCCTGCATTGTCCTTCAACTGCAGAAACCACACTCAGGGAGAAGGATGCTTTGTAAGGAAGACCCTGCCCCCATAGCATGGGTAAAGCCTCCAGGTACTCTTGGAGCTGGTCAGGAAGTCAGCCAAAAAGCTGATGGCCACTGTGCAAGAAAGGGGCTGTGGCTCACTGCTGTAGCTGCAGAGATTGGGGAAACTGCAAACTAAAGAGGTGGGAAGAGGAAAATCCCAGATATGCCAAAATCATTGACCACTGGATATCAGTTCCTATGGATAGGTTGGCAGCAAAAGGAGGACTGAGGAGTCTCCATCCTTGGCTGGATGCAGAGGGTAGCACACTGTCAGAGGATGAGAAACAGCCTGAAGTACTTTAAACCTTCTTTGCTTCAGTCTTTAGTAACAAAACAAWTTGAACTCAGTTTATCCATGCCTCASAGTTGGAAGYTGGTGATGGGGAGCTGAGTGAATAATCCAGGAGGAATGGTTAGTGACTGCCTGTGCCAAACAGACACCCACAAGTCTATAAACTGGCAAAGGAGCTAATTTCAATAGCTTACCAGCACTTCTGGGTAACTGAGGAAATCCTAGATGACTGGAAATTAGCAAATGTAACACCCAGCTGTAAGAAAGATTGGAAGGATGATCCAAGGAATTATAGGTTCTGTCAGCCTGACCTCAGTACCAGGAAAGATCATGGAGYAGGTTAAAAGTGTGCTGTCCAGTGCAGCTACCAGACTTAAACACAGARAATGTATCTCAGTAAAATATTCATTGCCCATTTGAATTACGAAGTTAAATTTATTGATGTRCACTACCCAGGAATTTCTCTTACCAACTTGTCCTGAAATGTGAAATCCTTGACTGTGTTTGGTCACCAAACACTTTTGCATCAGCTTCTTAGAAGCTCTTGTATTTCTTCCCTGTGGATTTCATGAACATGTTGCAGGATTACTAGTSCTGTCACACTGGAGCAATTCATCAGCATCACAAAGAATCCTACTGGATCTGGAAATGTATCTAACAATAAAATACCTGTAAAATCTTCCAAATCTCCCTGAAGACGGTGGTCAAYCTGTCATAAATCTCCTCTGGCATCTTACTTCTTGATCTGAAATTGCAGCAGTCTCCTCGCAGGAAGTAAAACCAAAAAAAAAAAAAGAAAGTGGGAGCCAGCTTTGAAATGCCCACGTTGCCATTGAGAAAGCTCATTATAAAATACAGTTGATACAGATATAAATACATACTTTGCTCTGGTTCAAAATAATCTGTATAGCTATTATTCAATGCAGTAATGATTTAATTGATGCCACTATAATTACTGTAATAGATTCCTTACCGTATGCTTCCGTCAGGATTTTTAGAACCAGGTTTCTCAGTTGGTTATTAATAGTCCTGAAAAAGCTTTTACTTTTGTGTTTGGTCATGTGAATAAATTACAGTCCTCCTACCTGAGATGCACTTAACTGTGCATTTGTCCAAATCGATGTCTTCCCTTWCTTCCAATTTAAGATATCTGAACTAATTAAAACATACCTTATCTAACTACATTATTATAGCTGGGAAGTAATTTTATATCATCAGTAAATGAGTTGCATCTAATTAAAAATTAACTTTCGTATTGTAATTAGTTTTTAGAATGAAAAGTGCTGATAGTCTTCAGTGCTTTTGAAAGATGGAATTCTCTTACCTAGGCTTTAGCCATACATTTTCTCAACAGAAACTCTGATAAAGTAAATATATTCTGATAAGGAAAAATAAAGTTTTGGGATTTTCAAACAAATRCATTTTTTTCCTAGATGTATGCAAAACTCGGTATCTCATTTAACCTAGACCGCTGAATGTTGAACCATTTTTTTTCCTCCTAGATAAATGAAAAAAAAAAAAGAAAATATTTATTCTAGTTGTGTGAAGTGTTACTTTCAACTGCTATTATTAGATATTACCACTATGTAATAATTCCTTTCCTGTCAGAGGTTCGATGGTAGGTAAGAGTATTTCACTACATCAAAAATGAGAAGAAAGTAGTTAAAGAAGACAATACTTAACATTAAAAAAAGTAATTTAAAGTCCCACTTCCTTGCAAAGCAATAGCAGTCAAGGATGGGTAACAACAGTATTTCTCCCTATGTAAAATGACAAAATTGCTCTTTTTAAAAATTGTTCTTTAAAATGGCCAAAAATTGTTAAAATAATATATTGTCTCAAAACTGTAACAAAGTTTCAATTATATTATTGCAAAGAAAAGTCAGAAGAAGAAATATATAGAAGAATTTTCAATGAAATTCTTCTMTATATTTGTGCATTTTCTAATTTGTGTATTAGAAAATGCACAAATATTTCAGAGGACTTACAAAATTTTAAGAAATGTTACTCCTAATAAATTTTTTGTTCCACTAAGGTAGAGAGTATTTTTCTTCTTATGAATGGTAGGTCTAAGTCCAAGGATAAGAACATGGATAAAAATAAGACTCCAACAACATTGCACATTTAAACCTAAGAAAATCTGCGGTGGTGATGTGTAATATTCATGACATATCAATGCTCATGAAGTACTTAAGTAGTTTAAATMATTTTCTATTTCATAAATCAGTCTGGTACCAAATACTAGAAAAGTGCATCTGTTTCTGGTACATTTTGTGGATTTTTGTACATAAACAGTCTCACTTTGTATATGACACTTGTCTTGGTCTGAGCCAGAGGAGGATTCTGGGATGTTTCTGAWTCAAAGAATGTTAAACATTGAAACTCTTACCTCTAATTAAGCAATTTATGTCAGCTTTGGATGTTGGAAGGGAAACAGAAAGGGTAACGATTCTTTTTCCAAAAGGGCAGACAAAATATTTTGGATGTGTCCTTTTGAAATTTACAGCAAAATGTTCAAAAAAATATTAAGCTTTTAGGGGTTTTATGCTAAAATCTGTTTTGTTTTCTGACAGCAAATATTTTGGCTRTAAGATAWTATTTTTACTGAAAAASMRAGACAGTGTARGAATCACAAATTCACAGAGTATAAACTAATTTCCTTTGTCAAAATTTTAAGTATCATCCTTATTCAATTCCAGATTATTTATTTAGGCAAAGAACACAGATCAGGTTTCTCCACRTTATTGCTGAAGTTAATTTTTGAAATGCTAAATATTTTAAAGTCTTACACATTCCATGTCAAAAAAGGACAATAACAGCTAATAATAAATGGGAGAAATGTATTAATTCTGGCTTCTTCAGAAAACAGCAGTCACATTGTCCATCTACATTTTCTGGGTCCACTATCTGGCTGGCCCAATAAGAGGGCAGTTGCTGTTCATCTGTAGTCCAACAGAGAAAGGTTTTTTTTTTTTTTGGTTTTTTTTGCAACAAGCAAGTTAGATTATATTAAATTTGTAGTAAACTCATTCATCTCTCAGTGTCTAAATTACTTTTGTTCATTTTAATCCAGAAATCTAAAATTCTTCTGAGAAGAGTTGTTTGAGCAAAAGATAATAGGATACGACCCCAATTCGTACGTAAATGATGCTTAAATGCCATAAAATTATTCTAATAAGCATGCAATGATGTGATTTGAAAAACAACTTAATCTGCAATGATACCCTTATTTGTTAGTGGCATTAAATGACAGTCTTGTGAAAACATGGTTTTCATATTATCATGTTACCAGGAAAAATATGTTTAAATAAAAACATTAGCAGAATTGGAACAATCTTTTCTCTCCTAATATTTGTATGTTTATTGTAATCTAAATATTTTCCATCGCAATCACACCACCACACCATCTGCTCCTATGTTCATTACTGTTTAGCACCCTTTCCCCACTTTGATGCACTTGGAAGATGTCCAACATTGACTTTCTCCTTTTAGCAAGACTGGAAAACAATTGCAACATTTGGAGTAAGGATTAAAGTCTGATGAAAGGAACCTGTGCTGAGCTACTTGTTCGAAAACRATTTGCAGAATCATAGCTAAGATGAATGCACGAGTAGGAAAGTCACATCTGAATTTAAAATATTTGTAATGCTTTCTAATTATTAAGCAGACAGACAAAAATGTGAAGAAATTTAAGTGTTTTTTGGGGAAACTTCAAGAAACATGAATGAAAGCTGAAAGGCTTTGGGTACTGTTCAGTGAATGGCAAATGCACAATGGAAATACTCAGGCAGGATGGGACATGGACACGCACCAGGAAGCATAAAATACAGAGAGAAGCTGTGTAAGTGATGGAAGGCATGGGAATAGCAGCAGGAAGCCTTTCAGGAATAAAAGTAGAGCATCTAAAAAGGTTTTGCTTCTCTACCTCTGTTCTCTTCTTATGAATCATAGACAAATACTGTACAAAACCTGACAACTTAATTGACCTTAATTATGTATGTGTCTGGAAGGTGGTGGACTATGACTTCCTCTTGATAGTCAAGGGAAAAAGACAGGACAGAGAAACGAATGAGAAGCAGAGAGAAGTATAGAAAAAAATAGAACTAAAATGGCAAAAAACAAAAGACATTATATTTAAGGAATAGTGAAGCTTGGAAAGTGATGGTTGAAGCAAAGTAAATTAGAAGAATATTTTACAATTGAAAACAGCAATAATATTTAGGAGGGTTGACACGGGTGAGCATGAAGGGAAAACGCAGAAAAGGCTTACTTTTGTTGACACTGCACCTGTAGAGSCCTTTCTTTCTTTACATCCCTTGTCAAATGTAAACCCAAATGGATTTTGGTTTTCATAATACTATCCCTGCATTTTTGGACAATATCTCTATGTTCTTCCTGCAGCATTGTCCAATGCTGCCTCCATTTTTTATCTACTTCCTCTTAATGTCCGAATCTAGTCAATAGAACCTGGTTTATTCATGAAGGCCTCCTGCTCCATTTTCTTGATTTCTTGTATGTACAGATGAACCACTGGATGACTCTTGCAGTTCAATCAGTTTTCCTGGAGTACTTTTTAATTAATTTYTTTTATTCCCAGATTTTCYTACATGGGATTTTTTAAAGCAGGCSCCTGGAATGACTAAACTCTGTTCTCATGAATACCAGAGCAGTCGTGCTTTTAACCCTGTTTTCTCCTCTGAGCGTCCTGAACTTCACCTCATCCTCATCCTCTCATGAGGACCAGAGCTGGCAAAAGATAGGATTCTCCCAGTTGCCTGAAGAAGGTTTCATCTGCTGTTACATCCTGATCGGGGAGTGTGAAGCAGACACCCACCACAAAATCACCAATGTTGGGCAGCTTCCTCTTGGCCCAGCCCGTGACTGGCTCATTGTCCATGTCCAGGCAGAGCTTTGTGCATTCCTGTAGCTCACATTAAAGGCAACTCACCCTCCCTTCCTTCCCAGCCACACTTCTCAGAGTCTCTACTCATCCATCACGGTGCTGCAGCTGCGGGAGCTGTCCTGCCTTGCCGTGTGATCTGAGTGAGGGAGCAGTGCTGGAACTTCTCACAGATCTCCAGTTCCTCCTGTGGTTCAGGTGCTTCAGAGGAGCACCCAGTCACACTMATTTCCCAGAAAGTTAATGGTGTTGCCCATGACAATGTCCTGGTGGCCATCTTTATGTGTCTATACTCGAGGTGAGCCCCTTCAGCCCAGTATTGCTGATCATGAGGAGTCTCAGTTCACACAGCAAACTCTTTTTCCTATCCCACTCTACTTTTCCTGCTCTTTCTCAAATGGTGGAAGCACATCATGGGGTAAAGTCTGAGGGCTGAAAAAATTTTGGCAACTGTACCATCAGGAGTTTGTTATGGCAAGAAGATGAAAGGCAGCTGAACCTGAAAGGCCATAGGATGTATTAAGAGTATTAGAGGTAAAATAGCTAGTGCTGACTGTATGAAAAACATCATGGAAGCAAACTGCAAGTACGAGTTCATGGATCAGTCTGAGCAAGCTGATAGAATATGGTTTTCCACCTCAGGGAACCTCAAAATAGAGCTGCTGGGAAAGCAGTGGGGCTGGCAGCAGACTGGAGAAACTCCTGCTTACAGCTGCCTTCCAGCAGCCAGAGTGCCACCAGGGACAGAGTTAAGAGATGYGATTCATCTTCTCCCTGTAATTGGATCTGACAGAAGTTGCATGTTTTTCTGACAGCACTGCCAGAGCTCTTGCTCGTTCTCCACCCCACTCCCTGGGCAGCTTTGGGAACCTGCAGTGCAGAGCCTGGTGGGCTCCGTGCCAGGCTGAGCTGGCACCACAAACATCAGGGGATGTGCTCTCCTTCCTGGAGCACAGAGAAACAAAGGCAACCACACCAAACAAAGCATTCCTSTACCCTAATGAGGTTATGTGAACATTATAAATTCACCCCCAAACCCTTTTGCTAAGAAGAGAAACAGATTTTTTTCAAATGGTTCCAAACTCCCTTTAAAGGTGGTCTGGCATTTAGCAACATATTTTTGTCACATCCATGCTCAAAATAGYGTTACATTGTTTTATCACTARTTTTGCCAYTGGTTTTGTTTATAAGGTGAAAATSCATTCAAAAAGGAGTCTCTATTTTATTGYTTGAGAAAAAGGATGAAGTTAATTATCTTGCCCTGCTAGTTAGACTAAATAAYAGTGCCATCTGCTGAAAGGTAGGAGTGACTTGCAGGAAAAGTTTACAGTTATCATGCTTTGCTAAGTGGAAGTGTAAAGAGAGAGATTAACAAGGAAAAYGGTGATAAAAGGAAAGAGAAAATAAAAACAATGTGAGGAGGCAAAGATGTAGATACTCAGGAAGGACCTTCATTAAAAGGAGAATGAAAATAAAGACAAAAATGTCTGAAAACAAGAGGAAAAAGTAGGCTGTGAGAGAAAAAGATGTCTCTTCTAAAAGTATTGATTTAAAGTTTAAAGAGCCATGATACATTATATTCTTTATAGTGACCTCTCTTTTCAAATTCTTGCATACTTCATCACCCCAATGATTGGTCWGCTCATGTCAATAATCTTCACCATCAATTTTGTTGTTGAAATTTATGATTTTATTTTCTGTATCTAAACMTAACACACACAATTTAATTAGATCCACAACATAGAAAAATATGGATATGTTGCTAAGCATGTAGAATTCTTTTTCTTGGTGTTTTGGGAGGTTGGTAATTTAATTTTTTAATTTCAGTTTCTCTCTGCTTCCAACAAATCCTCCTGAAGATTCTTTCTACCTTTTCGGCATTTCAAATTATTGCAGCATTTCCCTGCAGCATTTCCAGGGGATAGTTTTAGTGGGGTTTTATTGTTGTTGTTGTTGTTTTGTTTGCATTTCATTACTAAAATACAGTGACATTTTAAGACAGCAAAGTTATGAGATAACATGACACACTCTCAAAGACCAATAGTGATGGAGAAAAGCTTTCAAATATTTACAAAATGAAAGAATTACTCTGGTGCTACATACTGAACATGAAATTTAGGAGCAAAAAGAACTTAAAGGAAGTTTGAATATTTTAAGAGATAATTCTGTGTATAATTTCCAGATCTTTCAGAAGAATTGAGATTAGGGAATCAGGGTCTACTGAGCAATAAGCATAATAAAGTTTCAAAGAGTCAAATGTGTCCAGAGCAATAAATTAAATCTGTGGGAAGTTCCAAAACTGAAAAAATTACCCCACCTTTGGTATTATTTACATAGCAATAACATTATTTGTATACACAACGATCTAAAGATAAATGCAAGGTAGTGTTTAGCAGGAAGCAATACAATTTTTTATTATCCTTATTGTAGTAGAGCCAATGGCATAAACTTCAGACTGTGTTCCCAGAAGCTTGCTGATAAAGCTGGAAGAAGATAAACTCTAGTGAATAAAATACATCACCTCTTCCTGACGAACTTGGCCACCTCTGATCATGAAAACTCAAGCAACCATATGAGCTAGCAGCAATCTTTTCAAAGAAAAGAGCTGTTAAAAAACGATACTGAAAGAAGGATTTAGTGTCATTCCCTTTCTTTCCCCCACCACACTCAGAAATGTGTTTTTCCTGTAGTGTATTTGTATTTACACATAGTTTAGTTAACTCTGCCAAATTTGCTTGAAGTTTCAGGTAGCCATGTACTTCCCTGTCTCCTACAGTTCAGAAATCCATCTTTTACTATTGAAGATGACCTGCAGTCTCTGCAGGAGAAGTCATATATCTGCACAGGAGTGACAAACTCTTCCACAAAAAAAAAAAATTATTTGCAAAATTTTGAACATCCCTACATGGTTGCTTCAGCTCTTTTGTTCCCAACACCCTTAACCAACAGCAGATTTTGTAATTGCAAATGTTTCAGTGAAGTGAATATTTCTCTTGGTTGCATATCAATAGGGAAGGTAATATTTTCTGCGAGCTCGTTCCAAGTCAAATGCAGGGATGTTGCAGAGGTTAATAGCTAATATTAAACTCCTGTTGTTATCAGCAGTTTGACTCCACAATTCATTACARCTGCCTTAGTCTGTTGCTGCTGCTTTTCTTCTTTCCTGTGTATTTACAAGTTAGTGGCAGAGCACTGCAAAGCACTGTAAGGATTTCAGGTGTRCTGTGTAAAAGGATTTAGGCAGTAAGTAGAACTCTCTTTATCCAAACATGAATTTTTCTTGTGTGTTGACTTTCATCCTTGTTCGTGTTCTGAATAAATAAATACATAGCTTGTTTTCTTGGTCAGCAAGGGGGAAAAAAAAATTCCTTTTAGGATAATTAGTTTGGGACAGACAGATCAATGATGCCTCCTACCCTCTCTCCCCCATGCCCACTTCATTGACTGATGAAGCCCACTTAGAAAAAATGGACTGGATAAACCAGAAATGTTTGGGCTTTTTTCTTCCCAMAACAGCTTAGGTGAAATTGCTTTTCTCTGAGCCAAAATAAAATATTKAGTTTCAGAGAAGATGTGAAAAGTGAAGAAAATGAAGGGTTGATTTTACAAAACTGACAGAGATAGCAGGGTTTATGGTTGAGTAAAAGACTGGACATCTTATCACAACGGGACGGACACCATTCAATTTTTTTACTCTCCCTCATTTAATTTCAACCTACAATCTCTTGATTTCTAGGGACTCAACGGGCTATAATCACTTAATGATAAGCTAATTCAATGTATTCTCTTGATGCTTTTCCACTTCCACAAAAAAACTAAATGTATTCCAGAACAGATGTTATACTCAGGTGCCACATTTCCCAGAAAGGCACTATCAGCCCTTAAATATTTTTATAGAAAGCAGAACAGCTTATGAAGAATAT
>NW_026623482.1:977714-992069 GCF_030028575.1 Malurus melanocephalus | reverse complement strand
CAAGCATCCAAAATATTAAAATGCTACTCTATACTCACTGTAAGTTGCTAACTCAAAATGTAATAGAGATTCAGTCGCTCTACTATTGAATATTAATTCAGAAGAGAAAATAACATTAATAGAGAAKAAGAAAAGCCTATGTGGACACCCATGATTACAGTGGTTTGAGCCCTATTTAAAAACTTCAAATATGGACTGAAAATCCATCAAGCAGAGAAGGGAAATTCACTGAATTGTGGAATGTTAAAGGTTTGGAATAAATCTTAAAGCTCATCCAGTCCCAACCCAACCTGCCAAGGGCAGGAAAAAGTTTTAATCATGTGTCCCAAACCATAAATGTTTTTATTTAGTCAAATGGAGCAAGTCCAACAGGTATTGCATGTTATTGTGTGCCTAAAACTTGTCAATGTATATTTACTTTTGCAGTTTAAATTATGTGGTCACCTCAGGAAACAGACAATTTCCAAACAGAAAAAAACAAAGTGGGTTTTGCCAACTTCGGTAAGCAAAATAATTTGAAAGCTACAAGGAGTTATTTTATGATCAAAACCATAGAATCAGAAAACGTTTTGGTTGTAAAAGACATCTAAGATCATCAGGTCCCAACTGTTAGCCCCGCACTGCCAAGTCCACCACTAAATCCTGCCCCTAAATGCCACATCCTGACATTTTTTATATATCTCTGGGGATGGTGACTTCACCACTCCTTGGGGAGCCCTTTCCAGAGCTTGGCAACCCTTTTGGTAAAGAATTTTCTCTCCAATACCCAACCTAAACCTTCCTTGGTTCAAATTGAGGTTGTTTCCTCTTGTTCCTATTAAACAACCCATATTTTCACAACTTTGTGTCTTCGAAATCATCATTTAATTACTCTAGATTTGTGTTCATGTGGAGACTTCTAGGCTGCTTTTATGGTAGTTCAGCAGCTAAGTCTCASAACACATATGTGAGCTGGCAAGAGTTCACATCATGGGAATTGCATTTTTTGCCATGTGAGCAGAGCCTGGCAGCACAGCCTGCACCAGCAATGCCCAGCTGCTCAGGGCTGCCAAGCTAAAGACAGCTGTAAAACAGCAGAAAGCTTGTGTGGGGAGGCTGAGTCAAATTTAATACACTTTAATATCAKTGCTGGAAGGAAGGAAAGAGAGAGATTAAACCCCTTCGCTCTGTGGATGTATTATGGGGACTTTACATGATCATAAACCAAAGTGATTCTTTACAGTTCCTCTCAAAACCAGCCTGTGTCATTATTTCTTCTCCAGAGATCATACTGTGGTGTGGTTTCAGCACTGGTTCCAAGGGAAAAGTTTCAGGTATGGACTTGGAAACTGCATTTCTTCACCACCTTAATCCACCCTGCTGTTTCTCCATCTGGATAAGAGCCAGGYTTCTCCTCTCTTGTTTCTGAGTCGTGCCAGCTCTGCTAACCTACACTTGGATTGCTTCCCTCCACCTTCACAGGCCAGGAGCAATTCAGCATTTGTCCATCTGGCAAAGCACCAAAATAGCTGTTCCTGGCAGGGAGACAAGTCATGCTGGTTCAGCACTTCCATTTGCTCATTTGCCACTGCTTTTTCATCAGGAGAACAAGATTGCTCTTCTGTCCTGCATGCAGCCATGACCTCTGTGTGCCTGTTTATCACAGCAGGATAAGAAACCTGCTTTCAGTTTCCATAGAATTATCAACTATCCACCAACAAACATGAAGATTTGTTAGTGATAATAAATAAATTATAAATTTGATAAAAAATTATTTTAAAAGGGTCTTTCCACCCCTCCACACTATTAAATAAATATTCCCCGTCTTAAACCTGTCTSTCATATAACACGGTCCTGATGAAGACTGAGCCTAACCTATCAAATATGATGACATTCTAGGACAGTACAGAGAAGCTGACAAGATTTTTCYATCCATAAAACAGAAGGATTGAAAGAATTGCACTGCAAATTCCCATTAWTTTTTGTAAAATATGTTATAAGCTATAAATATTTCTATTTTTTGTAAGTATTAGCAATCAGAAGTCTAGAATAGGTAGGCTTTAAAAATACGGATTGATACAGGCATATCTGAACAGATCAAAATTCAGAGCTTTACAAGGCATAACACATCTTTTCTCAAAAGACAAGTGGCCAACATAAGTTAATCAATATTAGCTTGTACCTAAGGGCTTGGTTGCCTAAAATTGGTGAGTAGCTTGCATGGCAGGGGGCACTTTGAGCTCTGTCCCTAGGTAGGGTTTTGCTTTCTTTGGCTTGGAATAAAAGGAGGAGACTGTTGATGGTTGGGTCTATTTTAATGGAGTGGTTAATAATACATAAGGGAACAGAGTCAAGTTTCATCTGCTGCCTTCTGCAACATGAATTACAAAGATGTATTAACATCCACTGCCATTAATTTGTGTGTTTAATCAATKGACCTTATTTGACTGGAGTCACACACACAGATATACCCATTCATATGCACAAACATGCAGATATGGATGTGATCACAATTCCATTTCAAAATCCATCTTTTAAAGTGTCAAAAACTACCATTTATATAGGAAAAACATAAACTTGTTATATTAATCTTTAATTTTTTCCCAACTTTTCCCTAAAACCTTCTGCAAAAGTATAGGAAAAAGAAACATTCCAAATTATATTTAAACAATGAGTAATATTATTCAATTGACTAAGCACTGTGCAAGTTCATTCTGAAAAAAAAAATAAAACCAAAAAAAAACCCCAAAAAACAAACCAACAAACAAACAGAAAAAAGAAGCTAAGAATATTTCTTTTCCAGTTCCAGAGAAGAAAGGAAGGAAAATCCCTCTGAAGAGTAAAGGAAAATAAACTGAAATGACATAATTCAATGGGAAGTTTAAATCTTACACATTTGAAAGTGCACCTAAAACAAACAGTAGGCTCTATTGTATAGAATAAGGCAATAAAAAGGTTGGTGACTACAAAATGAGAAATGCCTGATACATAATGCCACAGACTTATTAAGCACTGACTTACAGTGTGCAGCTTTGTAAAAAAAAGGTGAAATACACTGCCTACTGGTGTTACATTAACTAGATCATTCTGGCACTGGGAGTTTGGTGACTGGGATCTGAATAGTCTGTCAAGGGAAAGATTTGAGAAATAATTTAGTTTTTTGCTTGTTTAGGTACAATTAATTTATATATTTTAAAATATACTCACTTACAAAAATACTGGCAACTCTAAATGCCAAGAAAAGGCAAAAGGAAATAAAGCTGAGGTCTTACAGGTTCATTAATTATCCTTGGTAACCATTTCACACTTTCCTTCACACATACGACTGTGAAGATTGCTGATCATAACTGCATTGCAGTTTTGTAGCTGACACTATGGCATTACAAGCCACTGCTTTTTCATTAAACAATAGCAAAAATCTTATAGTGCAGTCCAAAAATAAAACTCTTTCACCTGAGAGAACATCTGGACTATTTGTCTAAGGAACCACGTATTAAATGGCCCTGGTTTGAAGTATACTGGAACTTTTAGTGCTAAAAATCCCAAAGATAAATGTGATTCCCTCCCTAGTGTTTTTTGTGTCTCTAAATTATATCTCTATGGYAGCAATATGTGCTTTAAGCCAGCAGTCCTGGGTAGTTTGGGTTTTGGTTTTTTTYTTCTGTGAGTCAGCAGTGTTTGGTWACCAGATCTAAGGTAACTACTTTGAGGAGGAACACACTGGAAAAAATGCCAGTCTCATCTGCTTTATGAAAGTGCATTGCTGATGTACTTCTCCCACCTGCAAAAAAAGGCACCACTTGATTTCTTGGCCTGGTCTCCATTTGATGCATGTACTTTTCCTTACCCTACTCACTCCTCTTTCATTATTTCCCTCTATCTTTTTGATTCTCTCACTCCCACACAATTTATCTAGCTATGTCATATAAAAAAAAAAAAAAAAAAAAAAAAGGTCTGTTTGTGGAAATGGAATTGGGGCTTCAACTTCATGGCCAAGTTCTTATTCATTTTAGTGCTTCAAGTTTATTTATCAAAATATACATCCCCAATTAATTCTCTTGATGAGACAAATAGCTGGGTTTTATCAGATGTCAGCTGCAAAGAAAATCTACCAGTGGGCTGTTTCAATCAGTTGGAAAAACTGCTGCATTGGAATATGGTGGCGTTTACTATTGGAAGAATAGGTAAAATACACAATGCAACAAGAAATGCAAAATATTCCTTCTCTTGTCCCTTCCCTTCCCTTCCCTTCCCTTCCCTTCCCTTCCCTTCCCTTCCCTTCCCTTCCCTTCCCTTCCCTTCCCTCCCCTCCCATGTATCAGCAAGGGGAAACGCAGCAATTTAAATATACTTGGAAAGAACTTTCTGGGGTCAAGAATTCTTCAAATATATTTCTTTCTATGATTTTTTTTAATGAAAAAAAAAGCAGTCCAAGATTTGCAAAGCTGCATCAAAAATAAATATTAAAAAAATGGTGGGTGAACATCAAGTTAAATTATTCTGAATTTCTTTTCCAGACTTGAACATGCCTTGATCTAGAATGGCTTAGACAATAATTATTTAGTTGATATAGTAGAGAGGSAGACTTGCAATTCACAATTACATTTTCCTTAATAAATATACTTGATATTATTATGAAAARATTGTATTATGTAAAATTCTATGATAAAATTCTTCAACTTTATCATCGCCCCGGTTATTCACCACAGACTTCCTACCAAATATGGAAGATATGAGATATTTCAAGGTTTTCATTCCACCCCTGGAACTTTACAAAGGAGGATTAAGAGTTGTTTTRGGAAGTTTCACATGAGCAGAGGCACAGTTGGAATATCACAATCCTCACTCTGCTCCCCTGAGTGTGACCTTGGTAGGAAAAGTGAGAGCATTACTTAGCTCCAAGCCAAACCGAGGGTTATATGAACAACATACATGTTTATCTGGCTTTTTAACTTTTTTTTTTTCCTGAATATTTCACAAAGAACAAGGATAAACATAAGAGAGCTAAATACCTGATTTCCTGTTAATTTATTCAGATTTGTTCACCTCAGCTTTCTGTTAATCTCTGCTGTTTTTATGKGGTATGATTTCCTCCTGCAGCAATGATTACATGTTGGATTATTCTTTGCTCTTGCTGGAAGAGGCTGCTCAGGCTATAACCTATCACATACTTGAGCTGGTTCCAAGACCTGCGAGGGAACGCAGTGATGTGATGATTTCATACAAATACCCCRGGCAAATTAGGGAAAACTCTGAAATGGGTTTGAGTAAGCATCTGCCAAAAAAAAGGCAGCCAGTTGGCAATCAGATGTTAAGGCTCATCTTTCCAACATATGTGCAGTTTTGCAAATAAGTAATTTAAGCAGTTAGGAATTTTGGGCATGGAACTTTTGGTATTTTGGAGTTTTGCCCTGTCCTTTCTAAATGGAAAMAAATACAGTAATCATCTCTGACCTTCTGAGATTCAGAAAACCCAAAAGCAACATATTCCCTTCTCTAAAACAATTTCAAACAAGCTGAGTTTTCAAAATGTTTTATTTTCTGTTCMATTAGGTATCCTATTTATAGATTCAGAATGGATCAAGGATGATACACTGTAAACAAATTATTGTTAAAAAATATTTTGATGGCACTGTCTCCCTTGTATCAAAAATTACTTTTGATAGTAGTTCAGAAGTAAGTAAACAGAGGGGGAAAATGAGTGCTTAGTCTCTTGGCAAAAATTTTGTGGCTGAGTTTGTTAAAATGAGTAAATCTCTTTTAAGGATAAAATTAATAGCAGCACTCACAAATTCAGAAAACCTTTTTAAAACACTTGAGCAGTTCCTGTTAAACATGTGGTTGGATAAATTTCTCATCATTTTCATAGAAGTAATAATTCCTCCATGCTCTTTGAATATATCGGCATTTGTGTTGACTCAAATTTATATGATCTTTGATTGACATTTGCTTAAACAAAYAAACTTCCTGGTTTTACTCTTGTCAAAAGCACTAGAGAAATGTAATGCATATCAAATCCTCTTTCTGTTCAGATTTCACCTGAGCTAAACTTTCACTCCATTCTTGGGATTTTAACGGTGCAGCTTTCTCTGCTCCAAATGTAACAGAGCGGGAAAAAAAACACTTGACTGAATGTTTACAGTCAGCCTGCAGGGAGTSAATTTTTTAGTAAGTGAAATTTAGAACTAGGCTATAATTAACTAATTTTCACTGTCTTTTCACATGTCACTTGATTATCCTAACAATATGGAAAGCAGTAACATATCTCTTAGAATATGTCATAAAGACTACATTGAAAATGAAGGTTATGGATACCATACAGCATATGTAGATTAAATAAGGTTTCTGTCTAAGCCCAGAAGATTTTCAGAGCTGCTAGACCATTCCATGTGTTTCAGAGGAAATCAGTGCTTATCAATAGGTTGCCAAAGTAATATTATAATACCATAAATGAAGGATAGAAAGGACATTTTTGATCCTTGAGTACTGCGGTTTTTTTATTATGAATGTCATATATTTAAGCTATTTAAGCTATTGGAGCAATACAACTATTAAGAGATATTTTCTATTGCCTGAAAAACAAAACACTGAAATACAAAACTTATCTATTTGTTATCACTTTGATATTCTTATTTTTGTCGTTGCCTCTATGCTCATCTTAGCAAAACATGGTAAAAAAGATCTTAAAAGGCACAATRGGCAGAATAGCCACAAAGAATCATTCCTCAGGTAGGTTTTTTATRATACAGACTCTTTATCTATCCCTTTATGTACAATCTGCAATACTTTTGGTTCTTTTTCTTCTTTCCATTAGTAAGCAAGATAATCACTTGCAAATGTCAAACCAACATTCTTAGCGTAAAAAAACATCTCAGACTCAGAAGTCTCAAAAATTAAGGTATCTTCCTTATTCTCTCAACACATCTTAATATAACAAATTAGTATATCACATACTTTAGTGCTACCTTACAGCTGAAGAAAAAGCACTTTTCTCTCCAGGTCAAAATTCCAATATCCTATTTAGATAAACTTATTGTTTTTAACATGAATAATTTTCAAATATATTCAGTAGCTGCCCTTTGTTTTCTAAGCGATCACTCGTACTTCTGGGGTTGAAGCTTTTGCTCTTTTTTGGGTCTTCTGCCTTTCATAAGTGTTCTCTAGTCAGAGATATTATGTTTGATTTTTTTCCTTGTCTGAACTCAGATATGTATTATTTGACCTCAGTGACATCCACACACCATTGACCACTAACATCTCTGCCACAATGATTCTACTTTCCAGGAGTGAGGAGAAGCACTGCTAATCCATTTGCCGCCACAGCATCCCTGGTCAAGGGCTATTCCTCTCATAGAAATTTTAAGAATCRTCAAGTAGAACTGCATCTTGATTTTTCAAGGAGAGGTCATGAAAAACCAGCCAGAAGTATTTTCCCTCTTTTAAAAATCAAACAGCCCAGTTTGCTAATCCATCCAATATCACAGAACCACAGAATATGCAGARCTGGAAGGGATCAATCAGGATCATTGGGTCCAGCTCTGAGTCCTGCACAGGACATCCCAAGAATGTCAAAAGGAACCAAACACCAACCTGTCTTTTAGTATCTTTACTCTCTAGTTATTTTTGGGAAGCCAATGTATTCTTTTCACAGGAAATCAAAGTTAGTTTCCTATTTATAAAATGCACAAGAGAATATGAACTATTGACTTTATACTAGATSACTTCCTTAAACATGGTGGTTTAAAAGATTAATTGAACATACCATAAACACTCTTTCAAAAAGAAAAAAAAAAATGCAGCCTTGTGTGTCTAGATACGAGGTTTCTCAAAATACATGCTGATTCTTCAAAGTAGAGTTCAGGCAATTTTTTTTTTCCCCATAATCGAGGTGCATTGGAAGAGTGAGATTAGAATCCACCTTATTTCTGTTTYAATGGAGGATGCAAATAGATTTAATCAATATTTAAAAACTAAATTAAAAATTCAGACTGTCACACATTTTTCCCAAGAGGCATTTTCATTTGTTCTAAGCACTAAACTTTCTGCTCCCATATCTGTAGTTCACCAGCATAATAGTAACTCCTAGGTGCAATAAATGTATTTTATAAATCTTTAGGAAAGGCAGAACTGATAAAAAATTGGTGCCATTTCTCAGGTTACATTCTGAAGTTTTTCATTTGATTTTCCCTCAGCTAWTATCCACCACCTAATTACCTCTCAGTCTCTAATGTGACCTCCTCTGCCATGCCCTGAAATGCCTCACTCTCTTCTCCAGATCCKGTTACACCCAAGATGTCTGTATTTTTCTGATATCATTGTTCCTCAAGATCCTTTAGTAGTGCACCTGTAGGTAAACTCTGTTTGGTGAAGGCCATTTAACTCACAGAGCATATGACTCAATAGGAATAATATCACATTTCCTTTCTCTATTACTCGTTTGATGACATCAGCCTTTTTATTCCTGAAATCCCCATTGTTTTTTCTTGCAGAATCTTTATATCCAAACCCTGGAGCTTCTCCACTGTGTACATCTCCAGTTGTGTTCTGTGTTGTCATCCTCACTAATACTCAATTTCCTATTTTTCATAACAAGTTCTAACTCTCAACCCTTCCAGCTCAGCTCACTTGAGGCTCAGCTCTCTATGGCTCCTCTCTCAGTGTCTCAAATATCCCATATCCATGCTTCTTCTTTCTTTCAAAGCTTTCTTTCAGAGCCACATTTCTACTTTCATCTCCTCCTACACTCAGCTCTGGCAAATCCATTCTCTTCACCACCTTTCATGTATCTTCTTTACTTTGTGTCACTGAAATTTTTTGGAACAAACTCAATTATTGATCAAATCCTCTCCCTCTCTTTCATCTATGGTATAAAAAAAAATCACCATTAACAGACATAGAAGCCATTCAGCTTAGCATGAGTGCATAAAATCATGGGTACCTCTCACCTCACTCATAATATACAGGTGATGTTTGGGAAACAATCTGTAGCTGATGTGATCTTAAAGAGGGTAAATYACAAAGTGCTGTCTCAATAAATCTTGGTCCTTAAAATAAAACCATATCTAAAAAATAATCAATCCTAACTCTAAGCCTAAGGGAATTGCGTGGAATCCCTCATATTCCCTGCAACATTTAAAACCAGATACCCTTAAAATTTATTTTTACATACAATCCCTTAACAGAACTGAGCATTGTACTCACTCATCTTTGTAAAAATTAACTAATCTAATTAATCGAATTTTACCCAGAAATTTGGAGACCAAAAAATGCTTTAGGTTTACCAAACACATTGAACACGTGATACTTATTTTAAAAAACGTTCTGTTCCCAAATTTGGTAACGCTAGATTTGTAGCTAAGGTTAGTGGAATATTAATTTAAGAATAATGTCYAATCACCTAATAGATTGCATCAGGGCAGGTGGGAATTATGTGAGAAAAAGAGTTCACTTAAAGCAGAATTCCTCYGATTTAAGTCAGTCTTATAAAGAATGTGGGGAAAACTTCAGTAGCCTTTTTCAAGCAGAGATTTAATTGAGCTTTCCAGATCTATTAGATACAACAAGACATTAGGTGTGGTAAGAATATTTAACTGAAGTCACCACTGGAGTATCTTTTAATTTGATCATTAATCTTAAYTGCCCAAGACACTAACTATAAGGGTAAAATAAAGAGGAGAGGAGAAAAGGACACATTTTGAGGTGGATTAGGGATAGAGAGTTGCATTATAAAAGTAAAATTGGATCATTAACAAATGCCTACGAAGAGAGAAAGTGAAAAATGTTTTCTAAGTCTTGAGTGATGTCCCAAACACTATGAATGAAAGAATATAATGGTCATTCCAAATGACTGATCCATTTTTTCAGCTTCTAAGGAATTTATTTCAGGTCTAATTCTGTATTATGATTGGTCCAGTGAAAGACACTGGAACATTTCCTCTTAGTATTTGGAGGCAATGACTCTTGTTCTAATTCTTTACCAGTTCTGCAGCAGAGCAATTGCTCCCTTTGTCTCTGACATAAATAATAATGGTGCATAAATAACAACTGCTGAATGGCACTTTACAGTATTTGAAAGCAAGTAATGTTAAAAAAAAAAGTGAGCTTTGAGTAAAAATAGGAGGAGGAGTCAAAAAACAGCCGCATTTGTAGCAAATTTATGATATTTTTGACAAAGCATAGTAATACTTCCAGAATTGTCTTTTTCATTTGTACAGTAAATTGTTAGTGGAGAAGACACAGAATATTTATTTCTTCAAGCATCAGAAAAAACCTGTTACATTTTTTGTAAAATTGCTTAGTTGAGATCACTGAGAATAAATATACCCTGCACATTTGCCACTCAAAACTATAATTAATTTCCTGTAGTTACTAACATATATTTATGTAAAAATACTGTAGTTTATTATTGGTTTTGGCTGTGATGGAGTTAATTTTCTTCAGAGTAGCTTGTATGTTGTTATGCTTTGGACCTGTGATGAAAACAACATTGATTATAGAGGGGGATTTTATTTTCTTTTGCTTGCATGGGCAGTTTTTGCTTTACTTATACTTATCTTTACTTATCTTTATCTCAACCCTTGGGATTTCTCACTTTTGCCTTTCCAATTCTGTCCCTCATCCCACCAGGGAGAAGCAAGCGAGTTCCCTACTGAGGTTAAAACTCATTAAACTGTAATTTGAGGCAAAGAAACTTGAGTCTGCAAGAATTTTTTTCTTTTAAAATGAAATTTTCTTTCTTCTTCCAAATGTAAAATTTTGAATCAGATGTAATCAAAACATTTTATTTAAAAAATAAAATTAAAAAGGTTAATCCCAACTTTTAGCCTATTAACAAGTAATAGGCTAATGTTGAAATCAAACACAGAAGCTCAAATAATCTATGGGGCAGCCTCAGAGCCTGGTTGGATGGTAGATGGTCAGTACTCCAAAAAAAAAAAAAAAAACATGAAATGTAGGCTTTCTGACCTTTTCAATTTTTTAAGTGTAGCTATTTTGATGTCCAGTCCAAGATTTTTCTTTACTCCAGTGCATGAAAATTCAATGTTTGAAGATACTCCATGTAGAATCATCTGCACTGTGTCTCAATCTGATAAAAGCTGAATCTTCCTAAATCACTTTTAAAACCTTTCAACAAGAAAAGAGGCACAATTACATGGATGATGCTGATTTTAGTGGAGCTTTCCTAGGAGCTTCACCTTGTTTGTGCCATCATAGAGCTTGACTCCAGGATTAGAATCCATGTGCATAAGGCATGCTTATAAGTCAAGAGACAAGTCAGTAGGTGAAGGTCCCTATTCTATAAAATTATTTGGTTGGAGGATTTGGTTGGGTTTTTTTGTTTGTTTGTTTGTTTGTTTGTTTTTTCTTTGTTTGTTTGTTTGTTTTTTAATTTGGATCATAAGTGTAACATCTGATTATTTAAAATTAACTACTTTTGGGTGAACTGTAGACGAACCTTCTGGGATCTACCTGCAATTAAGAATGACTTCTAGCATGAAAGAGGAAAATGAGAAAACTTGACAGTAATGGTGAAAGAAGAATCCCATATCACCTTGGGTATGCCAGTGTTCACACTGGATAAAGAAATAGGCAGCTTGTTCATGATTTCAATGTAATTCACATTCAGCTTATCACCCACTCATCTTAAAAGCAATAAGAATTGAAAGTCTCTGGCAACAGGATGGAAAATTGCACTAACCTCAGAGACCGAGTTTTGCAACTCTGAGGAAGATAAGGAAATTCAGATAGCTGCAACTCYACTTGTGTAGGGACCCATATTCATGCAAGTAGAATATATTCACCATGATTTAGGTGTCAGTCCACAGTTCTTAATCTATTACTGCTCAGCATCATCTGCTTGAAGGCAAAGATGGTAAATTAAGACCTTCCCAYTGTGGACCATGATCTTCTTTATTTCCTGTACATCCAAAATTGTGCAGTTAAATTTGTATTGAAATTCACATTCCATGGCACCTATTAATTCTTCAGCTGCTAAAAGAATAATAATGTAAAAAAAATTAGCACCTCCTTCCTCAAAAGACTTCTAGTTTAGAAAAGTTTAGTTTTGTCATTAGCATGTATAAAAGCATAACCTTACTCAAGTGCTAAAAGAGTAAGATAATTTCAGGGTATGAAAACTAGGTTAATTAAAATACACTAATTTATGCCTTCAGTGCTATTGTTTCATTCACTGAAAGCTAATTTACCCAACAGATGGGCAAATGTCTGCAGGTCATAAACCTAATGGCATTCTAGTAAAATTCAACATAAGGTTCTTATTTCTTGAAGCATAAAGCAACTTGATACAAACAAAAACACRCAGCAAAAATCACTTAATTATTTCACAGTTTCATATTCTACACATAAAAGTACAACTCAAGACCTCAGAATTTGCTTTCTTAGAGGGCCAAATCAGWATTTTCTGAAATACATTGTCTCCACTCTTCTTTTTCTTTCCCTCATTTGATTTCTTATTTAATAAAGCAGAAGCTAATTCAGAGTTTGAAACACTGGCTTTCCAGCTGAAAAAAAATTAGTTGACGCATAGCAAATTCAGGTTGGATCTATTACAGACAAAAGAAATCTTACAGGGTTTCAGAAATAAAGTCTCAAGAATAAACACACACGTAACTAAAAAATTTCCTGACCTTTGTGTTCACTTTTTGTTACATTTTGTCATGATTCAAATATCAGGCAGTGAATTTTCYAAGTCCACACTGAGAAAGGAGCATCTTCTTTCTCATATGGGCAATCAACCTTTCAGGAAACAATCTGTTTTGTCATGGCAAACCTTTGTATAATCTATTTCTGCCAGTGTTTTCCAAATTAAMTAAGTTTGATATGAGAGTCTGGGAAAATGTTGAAAAAACTCACTTACGTAGCCCCATACACATGGTATTTTTTCTCATACTTCTTTTTCTTCCCCTGAATACAGTGGGGAGGACTTTTTTTCAAAAAGGGGTATTTTTTCTCATACTTCTTTTACTTCCCCTCAATACAGTGGGGAGGACTTTTTTTCTTTCATACCGAAGAAAAAAGTTATAAAAATGGTATATTTGAAGAATATTACCATATAAAAGAACATTTGGGAAATATTTAGTTAAGAGCAATATTAAAATATTATTTATTGTCTTGCATTGAAGAAGCTAAAGAAAGCATTTCTTTTAATTATTCACTCTAAAGTCTCTTTTAGAGTGTAAAATTTATTTTGTGCCTCTGTATTTCTCCACTTAAGTTGAATTCTTTCTTTTCCCCCTCAGAAGCCTGTGAATTTGTCAAGTGCAGCTTTCCTGAAGTTGCAGCAAAGATCGTAGGATTTGGAAATGAAAGAAAGATTCCTTCATCTCCACTTGAAAAAACAAATAGTCTCTCAGGGACAGTACCAGGACAAACTGGAAAAAATAACAAGTGCTAGCCTAAACGAGGCTGGGGAACAGAGAGAAGGGGATCTTTTTTATGAGAAAAAACTGGCTGAGAGGAGCTGAGTTACAGAAGCCAGAAAAATGCTTCAAAAGAAAGCCAGAGACYTCATTCTGGTGTGCCACACACTGACAGCCTTTGTGAGATGTTTTTTACCATGGAATCACGTACTGACAGGCTGTGAACATGGCTGTGGTTYCTGGATGTTGTCCTGTGTATTGTACAGCTACACATGTGGGTGCTTGAAATCTAAAAGTGTCCCGGTCTATATCTGCATTGGCTTGAAATCCTTCTTTGGTGGCATCAGGAATTATTATATGGGTTGCTATTATGTGGGGTTTGAGGGGCTTTTTTTCTCAGGAAGTGAGACATGTAATTTCATGTRTTTCTGATTCATTCAAGAATCTGCAGACACAGATAATTTTCAGTGTTTATACTCGTACCAGAGTGTTCAAAGGAAATGCTGACCAGTTAGGGTTTTCCTATATCAACTGCACTTTTCAACATTATGCTTTAACTCTGGGGTGTAATAAGGCTGATTTTAGCAAACTTGTGTCAAAGAAATATATCATCATCAAAAGCAAAATCTGGCCTCAGAAGCACACTTTATTCAAGCATTCACTGAATCACAGAATGATTAAATTTGGAAGGGAACACTCGTGAGGTCATCTGGCCCAACCTCCCTGCTCAAGCACATGTCACAGGATTGTGTTTTCTGAATATCTGCAGTGACGTAGACTCTCAAACTCTGGGCAACCTGTTCCAGTGCTCAGTCACCTGCACAGYGGAGTTGTTCCTCATATTATTCAGATGGTACTTCCTCTTTTCCATTGAGAGGCTCATTGCCTCTCCTCCTACTGCTCATCACCACCACACAGAACCCGCCTTCATCCTCTTGGCCCCCTCCTTTCAGATACTCACAGACATTGATCAGGTCCCATCTCAGTTTTCTCTTCT
>NW_026623482.1:967078-976539 GCF_030028575.1 Malurus melanocephalus | reverse complement strand
CCAGTTCTCAATCCACTTCACTCATCCAATCCACCCTTGCTGAGTTTGTCTATGAGGATATCACCGGACACATCTATCCAGCCAGTTAACCTCATTAGACCCCACATCACTGGATACTCCTTTCACCCCAGYTACCTGACACAGCCTTAGAGCATTTGTGAAAAGCAGGTTTTCCCATAAATTAWTATCTGCAATAGTCCCAGCTACTGGAAACTCCAGAGCCAGCATGAAGCCTCACACACATTRTCCTGGGAGGGACTGTAAACACAGGCTAGGTGTGAAGACTGTGGKTTTTKWGTACCTTACACTAACAAATTTTTATGCAGTGTTACAATTCCAATTATCATTTCAAAAAAAAGACAAAAATATGTGAATTCGGCATGTTCCTTGTTATTCTTTTCCYTCAAAACAACAGCTGGTCTCAATGCATTAAGTATTTTATTAAAATTAAAATTAGAAGTTAAAATTACACCTTCAGGAAACTTGTTATCCAAGAAAATGATGCCAGTGTAATAATGAGAATGTAATTATTATTTCATTTATAAGTGGTGTTCAATTATTGCTTCTATTAAGAATAAATTGTTAACAGCAGTCAGTGCTGAGATTCTGAATATAGATTAACTTTTTCAGTTGTTGAAAAATAAGCAAGAGGTTTTCTCTGTCTTGAACATGCCCATCTGATTCAGACAGGAAGATATATATCTTCCACAGATCCACTTATTTCCTCTTTTTTTTTTTTTCCCAACTGCTGTAAGTTAACAATTGTTGTTAATTAACCAAGTTGTGTTTACTTGACTTGTTCCAGATWTTCACACACACAGAGCCTGTAGGATTGAAGGGAAAGGAATAGAAACTAGAAACGGAGAAACTGAAAAATAGACAGAAAATYGAGTATCGTGGGCAAAAGCATAAATACTGGTGAAATGACATTGAAAAGCACCCTCTGATAATTATGAAGAATGCACCAAAACTGAATGTAAAAGTTTTTACTTTCTTAAGGGCAAAAGTGAAGAAAGGCATATAGGGTAACCTAATGGTTTCCAAAAGGAAATCACAATATGGTAGGACATATCAATTAATGTGGCATGAGTGAACTGGGGAGGATTATGCATCTCTATGGCCTTAATATTTTCTTATTCGAATTCCTTTAGTTTAATTTGAAAAGCAGCTGGACTTGATGGTTTTTTACTCAAGTCAGAGGTYATTTATTCACATGTTGGTTGTTTAGATTCTTCAAGGCCAGCTGAAGAGAATCAAAGGAGAAAGGCAAGTCAGGAAGGCAGAGGTATGCTTGAAATATTATAGCTGGGATTTTTGCCTTTTATTTTATTCTTTATCTCTTTTTTTACAGTGAAACATTTCTGAAGCTGAGCACTGAGTCTCTACCGCAGAATTACTCACTGCTTTAGGCAGACCACACTGTTTATTAGTATCACTAGCACTATGGGAAAAATATGGTGTGATTTTGGGGGTTGTTCTGTGCAGTGTCAGGACTCGGACTTGATGATCCTCRTGGATTCCTTAAACCTCAGGATATTCTATGATTTTATAGTTAAAATGTTTGCAAGAGTGTAGAAGCTGTCATTAAGAAGTAAAATTAARGTCAATCAAGTAGAATATCGACTCCAGGTATATAAATCACTGTGCAGTTCCTAAGGCCTAAAGCAATGGGCTTGTGAAAAGGCATAAATAGAACAATGTTGACAGAGATATTATAAGTAAAAAGTATCTAACAAATGAGATCAACCAAAAAAACTGGCCCTAGAGATAACAATACCTTGTGTGAGGCCTTGAACACCATCTTTAATGCAATAGTCTAGTCCTTGCTGCAAATATTCATCAAAATTCTACCAAACAGYCACAACCATTTCCATATAAAGGAATTTTTACCATTTTCCAAAGGTTTAAAGTCCCAAAGGGCTTTTGCYATGAGGGAACATGAAAGACTTTTTATTCTTCAAAATTATCTTCTACTGCAACTAATGGTYAGGCTGATGTTCCACTTCCTTTGAAGCTGATGTGAGTTTTACAGTTGATTTCAAAGGCCAAATTTAACCAGGTAGTGATTGAGTGAATGGTGTTTCCCCCACATAAACACCCTAAAGCCAGCTAATTTCTAGCTACACCAATACTCATTTGGCTAGATATTTGAGACTAGTCCAAGAAGGAAAGGCTTATATCTGACCTTTTCTGATCTTTCTTAAAGAAAACATGATAAATCAGAACTGACTTATTGCTGATAATTCCAGACGATTTCTACTGCTTAGCAATACATTGACAATATATATTTTTCTTTTAAAAATATGCTCTTCTTTTTAAAGTATCAGCAAACTTGAATTTCCTTCAGCCCAAAAGGATAGAATAACACAATGATAGAAAATCAAAGACATTTAAGTTTTACCAGTTTCATGGCCCTAAAGAAGAGCACCAATTGCCCCTGAGACCTTATTTCCCTCCTCTACATCCATAGGACTTAAGATATTTTAGAAGAAATTTCTTGCTGGTTAGAAAATAAAACTCTCCTAAGATACTTTAAACAAAGATTGAGGAACTATGTATAAGAAACAATGGAGAGCAAATTTTAAGACAAATTGTTGTCATTAAGCAAATCAGTCGTTGCCATCTCTTTATTGCCTAGTAAATATGCAGCAAATTATACTGTTGCAATCTGTTTGCAGTTAATAATTTAAAGCACACTTGTAAAGTGCTCAGACAATGTTCAGAAGTAGACAGGTGGAAAAACATATCTGTGTTTAAATAAAATATTTTTAGTCCAGTAAATATGGTATGCATTCCTGACATGCAGCTGGAATAATTTCAAGCACCTAATTCTCCTCTTCACTGATTATTTGTTTTAGATGTTTTCTCAATTTAAAACATTGCTCACACGTTTGAGTACAGCACGTACACGTGCTGTACGTTTGAGTATTTTGAACCCTTATTAACAATGTGTTTATATGCAGGGAGAAAAACATTTTATAGATATTTCTATTATTGTGTGTAAGGTTTTAATTTTTATCAGCCTTCAAAACTGTAGCTCCAGGARGGGAGTTTTCTGAAGTCAGTGAAATTAAATCATGCACCAGTTTATTTAAGCTGATTTTACTTAATAAAGCTGTCAGAAATGAGCTAAGAGGTCTGTGCCAATACATAAAGTGAGGGTCAGGTTTCTATGAGCTGCTGAGTACCCACTGCCAAAACCTGCATGCCCTTGTGTTGGAGAAAATCCAAAGTAATTCCATTGATTTAACGGTGTTACTCCAGATTCACAGCTTGGCAGCCCCCATGGCTGTGGACACAGCACAGAGAGGCAACATTAGACATCTTGGGGTAAAGATCTCTCCCTTTTCTCATCTGCTGCCAGAGAAATTCCAGTACAGTCTTGGTCAATGCACAGACACTTGCTTTTGAGCTTTTCWAACAAAGACAGGCATTGTAGCTAAATGCAGTAAAACCTACATTGCTAAAAACATTTCATTCTGTGGCCTAAGGTCAATATTTGATGTGGTTGATAGCAGTGGTATAATGAACTGATTTTATTACCAGTAATTTACTGACAAAGATTTTTMAAAATATTCCATGTAAATTCAATGCTACTTGAAATAAAAGAATATTTTTTTCTACTTTGTCTGAATTTATAGGGCATCATGTTACCAGAGATATTAAAAGGACTCAAAAGTATCTTAAAATGCTGAGAAAACATTCACCTAKGAGTAGTGACTAAGTGCAGTTATACTGTCACACCATGATGACTCATATTTTCTGATTCCCGTCCCTCTGTTTCTGGTTAAAAATCTCCCCACAACACTGGGAGTGTTGTTGAGTAATGAAAAGAATGATATACCAAAAGATGGACAGTCTATAAGAAAAATAATGTATTACTAGGTTTGTAATTTTGTAAATAGACTTCCGCCTTCCCATCTTCCTTTTACGTGTCACTGGAGTATTAAATTTCTCAATAGGAGTATTAWAACTCTACCATTTTTCTCAGTGATTTCTCAAATTTACAGATTAAAAACTCTGGGCTTTTAGATGGCTGCATAAAATTTTAGGTAAACATTACACTTCCATGTTCTTAAAAAATGCTTCAGAGCTGAGGAAGCCATTAATAAGAGTAAGGCAAACATGAATGGAAGAGAGTCGTATAATCCCATTTTGCCTCATCTTTTCTRTCATTGTTAGTCCAAGCAAAAAGATGTTTCATCCATATTAGAAACACTAATAGCTGTAGTACCTATGGACAATGATGAGTTACCTCATTGAGTCTATTACTCTTCTTTCAGCAATAAGGGTGTCAGGTCTGCACTCTTTACGCTGTTCTCGCCCAGATATTTGAGCTGATCTCCAGACCTGAAGGCCAAGTTTTCAAATTTATTTAGATTTTTTTATTTATTTAGGTTTTCTCAGCAGTGCCAGACTTGATTCAAGGTTTATTTCGCAACAATTTCAATGGGTTACACAGCTAATCTGATCAGTGTCCTGCACAATTTTCCAAAAATACATATCTCTATCTCTCTCTGATTATACAACTTAGAAATATTTTTTGACCGAGGTGTTTGTCTTTKGGTTGTTTGGCAATATATGAAAACTTTTCAAAAAGTCTAGATTGAAAATCTTGACCTCAAGGATAAATCTGTAAGCACAATGAAACTCCCTGCAATGCTATTAAAGCTCTCCTGCTAGAGGCAGAACACGATTTCTCTTAAGGTCCATCATAAGATGAGGTCTAGAATTTTCCAGAAAACAAGACCTTTACAATTATTTAACTTCGGGGTTTTTTTTTTTTTAAAAAAAAAAAAAAAGTATTTTTATAAATATTTAAATATATAAATATACATGTTAAAATAGGGGATAATACATTCTGTGTAGTGCAATTCTTATCTCAAAAGATTATAATTCTTACTTTAACAAATATTCTGATACCCTGGAAATTATATTGTAGAAAATTTTAAGGGAAAGGAATTATTTAAACCCTCTACAAAAATAACTAATTCTTTGCCCTGTAAGTAAAGAATGAAATTAAATTCCAACCAAGAGCAATATGAACCCAGACCTTGACAATTTAATTTGAAAATTAATCATTCCAGGCTTAACAGAGATGGACGTTTCTAGTGTGTGAAGATTAAAAGGAGAAGTACACTTGACTTTTAGATATTTCAGATTTGTTTTCAATATAAAAGAAGTATTTCAGAGTGTCTGCCTGAAGTATCACATGGACTGGACCAAATTCTCTGCAGACACTTGAACACTTCAAAGTCTCTGGTGGTTCTTGTAGCTGTAGCCTGAAGTCTGTGCATACTTAGACACACAAATGCATTGCCCTGCAATTAATAATATTCCTTACTCCCGCTGACATCTCTCTCCTAGATAAGGTTGCGCTCACCTAGGGCCGTGTGAACAGCCCTAATACTAGAGAAGTGCAGGAGAGGAAGAAAAAATGCAGTAAGGAGGAGCAAAACGCAGCAGAAAAAAAAATCTTCCATTGTTACATGATGGAAAAGTTGTGCTAAAACCATAACCCAATTGTCATTTTGAGTAAAACTTGAAAGTCAGGTAGGAGTCCAAAACCCTAATTCTTTGGGGAGTAGGTAAAGCACAAGGAATTTCTATCTCTTTATTTAAAATACTTCTCCAATTATTTACAATACAAACAGACAAACAGAAAACCAATCATTTTCAATATTTTCTTTCCCACCATTTTTGCAGCTTACTTTTTCATTTGATCACAGTGAAAATTCCTATCACACTGGTTAATTTTTCTAAATTCAATTGCACAAATGAAGAAGAAATGTCTTAGTAAGTTGTATTGAGATTAATGACTCCTACATTTAAGCAATTCTGAATTTTTTTTAAAAGTTGTAAGTAGACCCAGATTAGTATGCATGCATCTTAAAAGCATCCTTAGGTGGAGAAAGTGCTGTACATCGAACCCTCATCTTTTCAGCTCAATTTCTACTCTTTSGATATTATTTCTATTATATTTCTGTATACTCCAAAGGATTATTTTAACAAGTCATAAACTGATTTCCTTAAGCACAAAATCAAGCCCCAGTCCAGCAGGTTGCTCAGATGGACATGCAGAACAGCTGATCATTCTGTGTGAATGTCACTTATTGAAATGAGCTGTGCTTAGCCTAGAAGCTTCCTCAGACTTTATTCTGCTCACTAGGCTGTCACACACAGTGTGGTGACCCTGATTTGAGCTCTCTGATCCTATAGTCAGGCTGTTGCCTGCAGGTGAGGCTGCTGGCTGACAGCTAAGCTGCATTCAGCACCTCCCAATCAATAATGCTGCTTATCCTGCAGCTCTAAGTGTGGCTGATCACTCTGCCACCCTTTCAGGCTGCATCAAGCTCGATGTTATAAGGTTTTGAGTTCAGTCAGTTTAATTCTGCCAGCATTTTCACAGCAATCTCCTAAAGAAAAAGTAAATTATGRTTTATTGAAAAGGTGAAAAGATTTTTATGAGAAAAGGATTAGTTTTTGAACTGTCTGGAAAAAGTTCAAAATTGGTTAAAAGGCATGGTTTCAAGTCTTAAAACAGAATAAACCTCCTGCACAGAGTCTCTACTTTGGAAAAGAAGACCAGGTTGTGGAGGAAAAGGGTGAAACTATACAGAAATAGCCAATAGCCACTCTACAGTAAAGATCAACATTGTTTTCAATTTAGTTGAGGTAACAGAAGTAAATTAGAACAAATCAAGACTGAGTGAAGAAGAAGGAAAGCCAGCTATGGACCAACAGAACTGGGAATAGAAGGGAAATTATTTCAAAAATATTATCCATACTAATCCCATCCCCAGGTAATCTTAACAACTCCAAGTGTCATCCCTGATAAATCACTGCTTTTCAGATTCCAAGCATTTGTAAACTTTTTTTTAGTTCATGAATTTTGTGAAAACAGGCTTATTAAACATATGGCTCACTCTTTTCCAATGCAGGTTGTTAGTRTTTTGTCAGCTTTTCAGAGGTCAAAGATTTGGAACCAGTCCTAACAACATGATGATGCCAATCTGCTCTGCCTGCTGCTGCAATAGATGGATACCCCGAGGTGGGCTGTCCATCTTAAAAATAACTTATGCAAATTCCCACTATGTTGCAGTCACCCCAGATCAGAAATCAGTCACTCAAAGTAGTCAGTGTTGTACCACCTTTGTGGTCTGTAGATCCAAATTGAAACCTATAAAGCTATTTCCTAAAAGCCAGGCACGCATGATACAGAACACAGAACAGGTTTGATGTTCAGGCTTTGAAATTTTCCTTACTTAAGCATCTAAATTGTACCCATCCATACAAGCACAGAGCTGCCTTCACCCAGCACATGCTGTCAGTAAATATGAGATTTGCCCAACCTAACATTCTGCACAGAGAAACAAATTGCTTCTAAGCTGCCCAAGTTCTTCATTGTGTGAAATTCTGAACAAAGAACAGATGTTGATAGTATTTCTTAAGTATCTGAAGTACAGGCATGCAAAACAAACTTAAAATGCAGATGAAGGTGTTTCATTATTGCTACAAAAGATGAGTTCCCCGCAGTCTGCCCAATGAATGAGAGAGGAGCCTTAAAGAAAATGTAGTAGACGTATATGCTTGTGGAACTGAAGAATGAGGAGTCAAATTTCATGACTTTGAAATTACTTTTGGCTTCTGAGAACTGACAAATTAAAATATTACAGCAGTTGCGTGGTTTAGTTGAGCTGGCTTTTCAACCTATTTTAAAAATATGAAAGAGAAATTAAGACAAAGAGAAATCAGATCTTAAGACTCGGAAGGGCAACAAGGAAAAAGATAATAAAGAAATTCACATGACCAAGGTTCATGTCTCAAAGACTAGAAACAAACTTTTGAAAGGTTATAAAATAAATCTTATGCAGCTACTGTAAAGTCACAAGATGTAATGGAAGACGTAGGTTGGCTTTGAGTAGCAGAAGTTTGATCGAATTATCAAAGTTTGTTTGTTTTGTTGTTTTTTGTTTTGTTTTTTTTTTTTTTTTTTTTTTTTTTTTTTTTTTTTTTATTAATTAACTTATCAAAGACTAGAAACAAACTTTTGAAAGGTTATAAAATAAATCTTATGCAGCTACTGTAAAGTCACAAGATGTAATGGAAGACGTAGGTTGGCTTTGAGTAGCAGAAGTTTGATCGAATTATCAAAGTTTGTTTGTTTTGTTGTTTTTTGTTTTTTTTTTTTTTTTTTTTTTAGTGAGACTGAAGAGAAATATAATAATTAACTTATTGCAAGCTTGCATTAAACTTTTTTCAGAAAAGAGTATTAGGGGTAGATGACATGTCCTTTCATTTACAAAATGAGCAAGACTGCTAGATATCCTGGGAACTTTCCTACAAATAGGTAAACAGAAAATTTACCAAAAAAGTAGTGCAGGAATATTTTATATTTCACAAAAGATGCCTAAGAAAATACTAACATTAAAACTTCAAATGCTTCAAGTTTTCAGAATGCTTTGTTTTTTTAAMAATCCTCATGGAATCCCCAGTACAACATTTGCATTTTAACTAGATTAACCTTAAACCACTAAACTACTCCTGKTTTAAATAGGAAATTCTCAGTATAAAACCATTTCATAGCTGCTTCAAAATTTAAGCATCAAGTCAAAAAGCACACCATTGCACCTGGTACATGGAGTGTTACACAGTCTGCATTTTAATGTTAGTAGTGCTTTTATTAATTATGCTGTCAAGACATTTCTATTCCTACACTTGGCCAAGAAAGACCAAGAGCTATCTTGCTTTAAATCCATTTCCAGCTGGATCTATAATTGAGACAAGATTACCTTMTGGTGGATGTGAGATGATTAAGACTGTAGCAGTAATTCAGTGCTGGATCTTGTAATTATTTTCCTTTCACACACTAGAGGAAATTAATTATTTTGTCCAGCTTCAATATACTCAAATGGTGAACTCCCACTGCATTATTCTATAGATTGTTGCCATRGGATGGCATGTCTATGGATTCTTGGCAAACAAGTGTATTTTGTATTATACTCCATTCTTTAAGTCKTCATGGTTAAAATACAAAGGAAAAATCCATCTTGGGAAGGGAAAAACAACAAAAGAAAACAGTAAAAGGAGAAAAAAAGGATCTAAAGGGTATCTATAAATATTTTTTTCAAAACAGGGAAAGCAATTTTAGAGACATGAAGAATGAGGTGCATTCTATAGCGTACAGTCCAGCCTATCTTAAAAATAATTAAAGTAACAAATGCCTAACAATTGCCTAACTCAATCATTTGTGGAAGACAATACATTAGGTGATGTAGATGAACTATGAYACTGATGTCATCAGCAAATGTACCAGTATCATTTCTGCAATTCTATTATCTCAGATTTGCCTGTATAATAAAATTGCATTGGATACTTACTTAATTTGTTAAATTATTTTTAACAATGATGTCTTTATAACATACCCAAATTACTATCAAGCTCAAAAAAGTATTAATGTC
>NW_026623482.1:935706-967063 GCF_030028575.1 Malurus melanocephalus | reverse complement strand
TTTTTTTTTTTTTTTTCCTACTATAGCAAAAAAACCTTGACCACTAAGAGTAACATAAAGAGATATGCTGCTTCTGAAATTTGGAGGGCACAACAGTTGCATAAGACTTTGGGTGACTTGTTATTTCAACATCAAACATATAAAGGCAAATGAGGATGACCACAAAAAAATATGGAGAATTGACAGAATAAGTGTGATTGGCCAGACTATATTTAACAAATTAAGTATTACTAGATCCTTGAGACTTTTATCAGATCAATTGTTACCTGTGTGTAACATGTGTATATACACTGAAGAGAACGTTTGAGCAAGAATCAGAATATATATTTTGTTTATCTTCAAAAATTTAATAACTAAAAAGCATTATTTATAAGGAATGAATAAAAATATTACTAAATTGCTTTGTCAAGTATAGAACACCTCAGCTTGCTGTGGTGCRTGCAATTTACCAAATATGCCTGCTGGTTTCCTTTCAGATTTCTCTTTTTTTTTTTTATTTCTCCATACTAAAAGTAATAAAATTTTGAGCTACCASCCTGAATCAAAGCAAAATCTATGTATAAAATATAAAATAAAGAATAGAACTGAACATCTGTGTTGTCCAGGCTTCAGCTGCTTGAAGATAAAACTTGTATTTTTTTTTTTTTTTTACCTGTTTAAACCTAGTAGTAAAACATTATTATGCTTTTCTATATTGTTGCCCTAGAACTGAACTCAAGTGATTTAGWCTCTCTGGAAAAATTCCATGAATCCACATGAAGGTGTTTTGTCATTGGTAATCACTGTAATCCACTGGAAATACTATGGCACGGCTTTGCTGGAGAGCTGCTGCTGCCAGAATGCAATTACTCCATCCCAGTGAGCTTTGCCACAGCAAATACCCAGCCTTGTAATATTTGTTTTTGTGTAATTTAGCCCTTTGAAGGACCAGACTCAGAATTCAACCATTACTTTGGTTTAAAGGGTGCTGTAAGAAAATAAGACAGATATAAACCCAGACAGCTGAGAGACAAACACAGCCACAAAAGGGAAACCACAGTGTATAACCTAATCAATATTCTGTTTAGGAACTCACCTCTTACTAATCCATAATATAGATGTAGCARCAATTATTTATAAAGTGGTTTATGAAATAGTTCTCCATGGTTAGCTCAAATGCACTGTRCATTTCCTGTTGTAAAGCAAGATATTGCAAGAATATAGTAAACCTTATGTATGCCCTGGCAGTATTTACTTATAGAAATACATCAGCCTAGATCTGCTGGCTATTTATTTCTCAGAAACTTTCTGCAGATGAAATATGGTTGTGGTTTTGAATACTTAGCTGAAATAACATTGTGCTTCATTCACATTAAGGGAATGGCATGAGAAATTATCTGAGCTCTTTATCTCTCAATTCTGCMTTTGAAAATGGATATTTGCTTAGGATGGATAAAAGAGAAAAAAAGGATACATTCCTACCTCAGAGAGATACMGTTTCAGACAACCAATTCATAATATTTAATGGAATAATCCATTAAAAGGACTGATAAAATACAGAAGTTATTGCTTTTCACTGCCTTTTGTTTTAGTTTATAACCAGTTGATAAAAGTGCATTAGCTAACAGCTGGGGGGGCATTGTGGGACAAATATTTAATTGCATCTATTTTTAATTGCATCTATTTTTCTATAAGGTGGTTAGGGTAAACAAATTGCAGTACATACTACTGTGCATTGTAGTCCTCTGCACTGCTAATGTACTTGCTTTAACCCAAGGAGTTCTACTTATTTTCATAGATAGGTATGAATATCCTTAGGAGACAGACTGAGTGTTTGGTTAAGTGAATTCTTTTGTAATTTCCACAGAAAAAGGTGATAAAAAGTCATTTTGTCTTTGAACTTCTGTCTTCAAACTATCCTCAGGTCAAGATTTACAATAATTATGTTTTTCTCTTTAATCCAGGTAGTAAATATATTTCTGGAATTGCCTTCACTCTGTGTGCAAATCTGCTGCACTTCAGGTTGAAGGAAAAAGACAATGAGAGGGAGACAGGAGTTTAGAAACAAGAAATTCCTTAAGCTTTAGCCATGTACAAAGAGAAATTTCACAGCCAGCACTGCCAAAATGCTTGCTTTCCAATCATTGTTTTATAAAAGCTAAATGCTTGATTACCTTCGAGTATTTCTTCTGTTTCTGCCTTCTTAAAAAATTAGTACATGGCTTTTTTGAAGTCCAAGTGCCAGCAGGTACCATCCCTCCTGCCCTCTCCCCAGCAGGGCTCTGGAGCCCCCTGTTTTCTTTACCCTTCCCTATCACAGCCATGCTATATTTCATCTTGCTAATCACTTCCACTGATTTGACTCATAAAAAAATACTTTATTTCCCTTTCTTCAGGGTGTGATACATGACAGCAGCTCAGCTTCTGAGGGAGCCCTAAACCAGCCCCTGACCAGGACTGTCCACAGAGCAGTACCACCTCAGGTCTCGTTGCTCCAGTTCTTGCCCAGCCCTGGCTCCTCTGTTTTCCCTTCCTCCCTCTTTAGGTTCTGCTGCTGGTGGTTTGTCCCCTCTGCTGCTGCAGGTCACAGCCCCCACTGCCTGGCACATGTGGCAATTCTGTTTTATGTCACTTCTTCCTTCTCTGCCTTGGCTGACCTCATGCCTGTCCACCCACAGTGATACCCACAGTGATACCCACAATGATACCCACAGTGATACCCACAGTCATACCCACAGTGATACCCACAGTGATGCTCACAGTGATACCCACAGCAACCTCCTGGTTTGACAGAGCAGGGGGCTTAGAAGGGTCAGCACCTTTTTTGTAAACTTAATTTCTAAATTCTTCCTCCTGATGATAAGGAAATCTAGAGACTATTTCTGCCATGAGGAAGCAGAAAAGACTGTGAAGCATTAGAAGCAGCAGCAATCACAGTGAGGATTTTCTGCATGTCACAAAATAGGAAAAAAATGTAACCAGGYCATCAGCACACACATACACCAGATAGCAGGGGAAGAAATGTGGAGATCCTCCACAGACAATGGCTCTCATTTCCCCTCCTTGCTGCTGCACAGTGGTTATCCTCAGCTTGCTGAATTGTAAGAATCATTTATAAAGTCTTATGAAGTAAACAGAAATAGACTGGCAAAAATGACAGAAATAAGCACRCAATCACTTTAAGAAAAATATCTCTAAGATACATCTTTATAGCCAAAGCTGTTAACTCAGCCCTTTAAAGTAATTTTACTTCAGCAGTCTTAAATAACCCTTAGCGTTTAAATGACACYCTTTACTCTTAATGTTGTTTTCTTGCCTGCAGGCTATAACCATGAATCCTCCTCTAAGTACCTCTCTTCATTAGCAGCAGAATATCTCCCACTATTCTACATAACGCTATGGAGAATGATGCAGAGTGTGGTGCAGAGTTTGCTTAGACTGGTTATTCTCATACACACAGTGGAGAGGTGAAATTAGATTCAGGCACAGTTATTGTATTAATGGAAAGAAATGCATCTTGCTTTATCAGCAAAGCTCCTTATCTTGWGTGCCAGGTCAGATAACAGCACTTTTTTCATAGTGTAACAGAGACAGCACTWGGTAGCACCATCTTGATCTTCCATTCCGACCCAGCTTTCAAGTTGCATTCCTCACGGGTTTCACTGGGAAAGAGCAAAGCCTCAGGGTGCAGATATTTGATTTTATATATGTACACTCCAATCTGACAGCCAAAGTTGAATRGTTGGGATTATCAGAACACGCCTGTTCATATTTTCCATTTCTGTTGACACATGACCTCTCTTTTAACTCCAGAAACTRATTGTCAGCCAGATTCAACTGAAATACGGAGGTTTAGAGCTGCAGAAGCATTATTTCAGGAAGCTGTGCTTGTAAGTGCTCACGAAAAGAAAAGCTGCAGAGTGGCCCTTCTGTTGATTTCACTGAGACCACCTGCAGACAAAGAGGAGGAGACCATCCCAATCAAATAGAAAATTTCAATCAATCTTAAGAAATCAATCGAGCTGAGAAGTTGAATGCGACTTACTATCTCATTTTAAGCARAAATTATATTTCTCCTCCATTTTTCACAATGTGCAAGAGTACTCCTGTATTGCTGTATGTATTACTATGTATTTATTGGTTGCAATAATTTTATGAAGGGGAGAAGACTCAGAATTTATATTCTGTAAGAAAATCTCATGAAGGATGGCCCATTATAGTTTTAGGGAATATTGGGAGTGGAGATAAAATAATATTATGAATAGAGAAAATTGGGAATAAACCAGGAACAACAGTGTTCCACTATCTTACAGGGTTTGTAAATAAGATTTCATTCTCAAATATCCATGCCTAAATTTTGAAACTAAAAGCAAACTTATTTTGCTTTATAGATGTCTTTCTAATCTGAATTAGTCTCTTCTAACCGGAGTTATTCAATAACTTTATGATTTTCTTAAGCWAAGTAACAGAATTTGCTTAGAAAATATTGTCATGTGTGAATGACGACTTTTAAAATGTGTGTGGAAGTTTAATTTGAWCAATGCTTGGTGTTGCTAGTACAACCTTACATGTTTTGTTTATCCTACCACAGTCCAAAATATGTTTATAGCAAGCATTTTTCAAAAAGGTGTGAAAATATAATTAACATACTAAATAGATACTATTGCTGTTCTTGATTTGCTGTTGAAATCAGAAGATAAATACATGCACAACAGATCCTGCATTTAAACTATGTAGTATCTTCATTAATAACTACATCAATTAAAGACATCCACAAATTAAAATTATCCCATTTCCAGTTCAACTGGCTTATAAAATTGGACATCAAAATGAATTAGCTGCCTTTTTCATGAGCCACCTTTGGGATCTACCTATCYTGTCACCTCTTCAGCTAATATGTGTATGAATATCCTGCATGGATAATGATGTAAACATCAAACAAGCTTATGCAATATGTYTGAGTAGCAGTAAGGAATTTTTTCCATTCTCCTTTGTTAAGATCTKCAGTTGGTTGTCTCAGATGGCCAGGTGCTCTAACAGTATCAGGATTTTCTTTCATCTTGAAATTCACTCCAATTCTCAAAATAACAGTGACTGAAGAGAAAAAGGTTTTCATCCTAGGAGGAGTGGAATTGAGTTCTTTGACAATTTCATTTGAATGTCTGCAGCTAAAAAACTGATAGCTCATGCAACATGGTGTTCCTGTAAAATGCCTCATTTGTTTGAAGAAATGTACACTTACAGTAACAATCAGTGGGCAGCTGAGTGGCAAAATGGTTCACAAAATATCAAACACCATTCACTTTGGTGAGATAGCAGATGAGGCTCATGCCTGCTTCATGAAACAGGTGATTAGGAACACATAAAAGGGGGAGGGATGGAGAGGGAGATATGCTGTATTCCCCTCTTCTGTGCAATCCTAAACACAGATTTATCTTTTCCTAAGGGGAGGAAAGTTTTTTTGCTTTTCCCTGAGGCATTTGGTAAAACTCACAACACACAATGGACCCTGAATTCCTGAGTTAGTGCGGGGGACACACAGGTAAAAAATAATTATGGTGAAACTTAGAATATATATTTCAATGCAGCTTTCAGATAATGCCTGAATAGCAGTATTATTTATTTTTCTTCACTGCCAATCCCCAGAGTCTTGTCACACTGCAACAGGCATATTTTCCTAGGTAAGAGGTAAAATACCCAGTCAGTAACCAGTGGTTATGTATAGGCTTTATCAGGGTAAAGGGTTTTCATTTGGCTCTGCAATCCAAGACAGACCTATAATTGAACCAAAATGTGAAGATTTGACCATTAAAACTAAAAAAAATACACAAAAATATTAGTAGAAAATCAATTTACAGGTTTAAAAGAGGGAAAGTGGGTGACTTAAAACTTGACAGTGGATGAACCATGAATAAAAGGATGAGCACCAGGAGTCTGGAAAGTAAGGTGGTGGGAATACTCATTTAGCAGACAGTCTAGCTGTGTGTTTAAACRCAGTGAAAATCCTTCACCTGTTCCAGCTAGGGAATGAATTTAGTACAAGGTGCCATAACTGTAGAAAATTGCTTCAGGAATTTGGACAGTGCAAGACAGCGTTGGCCWGGGAAGTGAAAGAAATAGAAACATTACCTGGTTATCACATTGAGGAACAACTGAGTTAGCCCATATTAGTAAGAGTTAATTGAATTACATAATAAAGAAGTTAATTTTATGTACTTAGAGTGTAGAAAGTGTCTTTTAAACAACACAGAACTTGGTGAGAAAGAAAGTGTGGACAGTGCAACCCTGTGTGGACCATGTCTACCATGTAATTGTGAGGACCAAGTATGTATTTATAGTTCATAAAATAATTAAAAAACAGGAAGGTCAGTGAAATAAAAATGCTGAAGATGTCACTGGCCAAAAAGAAACAGTACAAATATGTTCTCAACAGTGTAAGATTTAAAGTAGAGCTAAAAGATTACCAAAAAATGATAACACAACTCAGACTCAATAGCCTCTCCATTGTTATTGAAGAAAATCACAGGAAAGGAAAATGATCGTTGAATCTAGGATTAGAAAGAAAGAATAATAATATGGAAACAGAAATTATCACAAAAGAGGTAGTAGAAAACTCAAAAGGCTATAGTCCTCTTGAGTAAGGGAACAGATCMGGTAATCTTCCTTTCAGAAATCTGAAACAATTGGTGCATGAAATTGCAGTCTCAGGAACATTTACGCTTTAAAAAGACAGTGAAGTGATCTTGGTTGTTTCAGGCTCATTATTCAGACATCTGTAATATACAGCTCTGTGCAGGGGCAAATGCAACCCTGACCTGAAAGAAGGGCTGAGCATCTGTGCAGCCACAAGGCATGTGATGTCCTGAAGCATTTKCCATGCCAGCCAGTGCTAATGGAGTAAAGAAATGAAAGAGATAAAAGGAAATAGAGAGAAATGTTAGCATCTAGATTTAATATCTTTATTTGTATAACTGTTGTTTTGGGGTGTTTTTTAATTTGGTAAATACAATTATTTAAACAACAGTAGAGTTTTTTTAAATCTCTCATTAGGCAACTTGCTGAATAAGATGGAAAAGATGAGAAGCACAAAAAGTATTATGACACAGGAAAGGGCYTGATAAAAGGTCAATACTCAAGAGTACTGGAAGAATAAATATTAGGCTGAAATGAAGTTACTAGTAATGTTTGTCAAGCACTGCTCCACAATTCAGCAAATATTTGTTGATATTTTTATTAATTACCTTGGCACAGGAATCAACAGAGTCCTAGAGGACCTCAATGGCAATTTTTGGTGCAGTGCAGGTATGCATTTAATAATCTCATTTAGATATACCCCTGCTTTCAGATACCTGGAAGGAAAACACATTAATAGCTCAACCTGACCCCCATTATTAGCAGAGAAAAACAGAGGTAAAGGCTGTGGATGTAAAAATATGTCAGAAAAGTATGGAAGATGGTGGCACAGAGAATTTCAGTCTGGGGTTCAAGTCATGTTTGCACACATTGACACCTCAAATTACTTTGCAGTCTCTCCAAATAAGATCTCTTTTGCTCTCAGACATTGCTGAATGTACAGGACCTGAAACCTCCAGTGTGTCTGTTGTCTGTGTTTGCTTCACGTTTTAAGCAAGGACAGAGAAAGTAGTTCGTTTTCTGGATTGTGTCTGTTGTGAGTCARTGAGGAAGGATTTAATTTTAAAAAATCTCTAGAAAACTCACAGCATTTCATGTGTTCTATAATATTTTATTAATAAAGGTCATCATATTCCAGTTTTTCCCGGTATTTTAACATTGGCCTTTGAGAACATTCCTGGACTATGCAACAGTCAGTAAGCACAGACTTCCAGTTTTGATTTTCCTGAAAATCTTATTACATGGAAGGMTCAATCTAAACTGCAGGACTTATTTTCTGCTTGGAGGAAATAAACTTCTTAATAATATTTTGCTTTAGATGATAGTCATCTTTAATTTGCGATTCCAGTGAAATATGTCAATTTTAAGATTTCAAATTCCAAAGAATATTCCAAAAGGTATTTTCTGCTCCATGGAAACATGTCATTTTAGTCTTTAAAATCTCTCGAGAAAGCTTGGAAAACATGGGGCTTATTTTAACAATGTACTGAGATATTTGGATCTCAAGTTTCCTCAAAAGTGATGAAAAGGATCAATAATATATATTTTAATTAGCTTTTTCTCAGAAACCAAAATGCATTAATTTCAAGATACAAGTTCTTCAAGGTACTATCCAAGCAGCCAACAGGGCATGTGAGCCAGTGGACTCCAAATTCGTGGATCAAAGGACACAGCTGGAGCACACAGCCCCAAGTGTGCTCMAGGTCCTGGATCAGAGCAGGGGAGGGCCATGGCACGGGCACACTGAGTGCAGCAGTGATGTGATAAAACAGACCAAATCATTGTAGAGAATGTAATATCTGATCCAGTTTAGTGAGAGCTGACCTTAGGAAACACGTTCTCACTGGGAACAGGGAGACAGGTACATCCAACTCTCTGAGACAGGGAATAGCAAATGTTGCTGCTCCAGAAAACCAAAGGGAAATGAAAACAAGGACATCCATTGCGAGACACAACTTTCAGTTTTCAGCTTCCATCTGGTTCTGTGTGGAACAGAAGTTGAGGTGCTGCCAAAAGATGATGAGACCTTCATTTAGAGTCSTAGTTGTTGTATTCCCTCTTCCTTCCAGGTATTTATCATCACTTTTCCATATTTGAAGTTGTTACTCTCAGCTTTTCTCTTTCAGAGTACAGTCATTTGCTTAAACTCACATCACATAAATGAGAAATTTTTAGTTATCTATCCCATTATTATTTGGATGCTGTCCACACAGAGGAATATAATTGGATATACCAGCGAATTTATTCACACACTACTTATTCTCTCAGTATTAATTGAAGCTATTCATATTCATTATTTTAATCTCTCACTCCTTTCTAGCCTTTTATCCATAYTTTGTATTTCTTAAATGCCTCAAGTTTTTGTTGACAATGCCCTGAAACTGAAGACTTTTTTTTTAGTACATATTCCATGCAAGAGAGGAATTTCAAATGTGTCTTGGGCATGTAGTAGTCATGGAATTCTAGGAGGATTTGGATACGAACACCTGTGAAAATCCTAATTTTGGACTTTAGGGGAATGACTTGTGATTCCATTGAAAGGATCYCTTTGACACATGGATGGCTCAGTGGGTGCAACTCAGATTGATTGCACTGCATTTCTTTTCCTCTAAACGGCACTAAAAACGTAATTTCCAATTTGACTGGTTGGTTAGTTTGTTCATTTCCTGATGTTTCCTCCTGAAAGAATGAGGTCACAGTTATCCAAGTTGAAAATCACATTATTACTTTGAGTACATGTGTTTAACTCTTTGCTTTTTCTATATATTCTTTTACAGTCCAAAACACCCCTTCATAGAATAGCTTTGGTGAATCTATTACTACAATASTTACTGATTTCTCACTTTTACTTCAAAACTGAACAGTGTAGAGCCATTTGTCAAGTAAGACCAAAGTTTGGTTTTATGTTCAATCCAAGATTATTACCAGCACAGAGATCAGGGTACAGATTCAAACCCACAGCTAGTGGGCACAATATGCTGATACTAATCCTGTAAGCAGTTTAGTRCTTAGTAGCATATAATTTAAAATTGTTTGSTTGGTGAKCCAAATCCTGAAATCYTTCCTGAGCTGCCATTACTTTTTCWCAAGGCMAAATGTTGCAATCTTCTGTTTTTCCTTTGTGCCCAAAACCAGTACCTTGTATAAATGGGATTTTCATGCAGTGCATAGTAAGCCCTGTCTTTGTGCAAACCATTGTTGGAGATTCTTAGTGTAAAAAACGAATTGTTTCAGCACAGCTTCCTATCTTTCTAAGCCCAAACGTGATATTTAACAAAAATATTATGTGGCTTTGGGTGTAGTGCTACTTAAAATGTSTTATCTTTYGTGTTTGGCATCTTGATCACTCTTKTTCCTATGTGAATAGCTTCACATAGGGTCTGGAAATGCCCCAAAAGACAGCAACATCCCAGGCTTGGAGTGTTTGGGTGCTCAGGCAGGTCTGAGCAGCTGCTCTTAGAGACTCCTGTGGAATGGAGGAGATTGGGGACAGATGAGGAGATTGGGGACAGATGAGGAGATTGGAGACAGATGAGGAGATTGGAGACAGATGAGGAGATTGGGGACAGACGAGGAGATTGGGGACAAACGAGGAGATTGGGGACAGATGAGGAGATTGGGGACAGCCCCTCTGTCCTGTGCCCAGCCAGCACAGCTGCTCATGCACTCACCAGCCCCTTCAAACCCCTCTGGTAAATAAAGGCACTCCCTCAGCAATTTAGCTCACAGGTAACACAATATTATTAGATGAGTTTAAAGGACATGAAAGTGATATCCATGCTCCTTTTTTGTTTTTAACGTGGTACCTAGGCATGCAGCTTGTAAGCCAAACTTTCCAGATGTTACCTAAAACAACTTACAAACCTTTGAAATCTGAGGTTTGTAATCCAAATGTTGACAGCTTCTTAACTAGCACAGAACACCAGTTCTTTTGGTGTGTATATACTGTCATTTTCAATGCTGCAGTACCATCTGTTCACTTTGTGAATTGTAAAAGATTTTTCATCTATTGGTTTTAAGATCTGTTGGATAAATTGGATTGTAAAAGGTGAAGACATAAATAGTTGGCACCCTCTCTTTCTCTTCCCCTTAATTAGAATACCTTTCCTGGCAGTGTCCAAATGCTGAGAATGGAAAGGTTTTGAAAATTGTGGTGTGATCTTGCAGCAAATCATTGTTATAGCTGTCACTTAGAAGAAAATGCTGTCATTAGGATTGTAAAATATAGTTTATAAATGCATTCAGTTTTCTGACAGTGATACCTTCTTGAKAGTTTTCCTTCTGGACTGAAAATTTCCATATTGATTCTTGGCCAGAGATGATTTCTTCAAAGGAACTGAAATTAAGTGCCTTCAGTAATTGTGGAGTCATCCTAGTGTATGAAAATTGCATGTCTCTGTATACGCATGTTTTAAAAACTATAAGTTTTTGCAATAAATATTGCTATAAGCTAAGCAATAAAATCAGAGTGACTCCAAAATGCAGAGCTTTGAATCCCACAATGTAGAATTTTGACATTTCTGCCAAGGATGCTTTATGCTAGCAAAATAAAGATAAAATGATAATTTCATACATATAYATGTACATAAATTGGGAAATCTCTWAAGAYTTGGTACTGGATTGCTACCCTTAAACTGTCTACTTGGAATTACTCGTTTTCCTGGCTGCCATTGAGTTTGTATGTCTGAATAACTGAGTGATTCTTGTGATGGGAAAGAACCCAGTCTTGTAAGGCAGGAATATCTATTGTTTCTTTCCTCCTCTTGTCTTTCCCTGATGTCTGGGATGTGGCTGGAAAAACTGACCAAACTGGAATCTGAGAAACAAGAACATGAGTATATATATATATATATATATATGTTTAGCACAGCCATTGAGATGGATGAAATTGTGCCTTGAACATGGATGAGGAATGCCTTAGGAAGGGCAAGATAAAAAGGTGTCTGAAGATCTGATTTGTAATACAATGTGTGAAGCCCTTATTTAAAAGGGTTTGTGGATGAAATTGGTAGTGAAACAAATATACTCCAATTAATATTTTTGGGAGAGGTTGAGGGTGGAGTGAAGTGCCATAACTTGTGCTGTGTGAGTTCGCCTGGAAAACTCTTGAATTTTACCCGCATTTTTAGATCATTGAAAAGCTGAGCAGTGCTCATTTGGCATTCATAATGATGGCATTTAGGGCAAGTTCAGTTCATATCCCTCCTTGTGGCATGCATCACTGAGCTTTGTCAATTAATTAGTATCCTTCCAAACTACACAGGTATGAGTTATTTTAGTAGGAAAACGTATCAACAGCATTAGCTGAGTCCTACTTTTAACATTACAATACTGTGGATTTAATTTTTTTTGTTGTTGGAAAAAGCCCCACAAGCTATGACAACCATCAAATTTGTCTCTCAGCATTCTAAACTCAAGAGTCTRAAACAAAACACCAATAAACAAAACAAGAATCTGCTGTTCTCTTTGCTAAGGGAGCATTCTGACATTTTTTTTCTGCGCATTCTTTTGTTCATCCTGAGGCTAGTTCTTTTTTATTTATAATCTATTATTGCAGCACAGAGTTTATTTTTTTAGCAAAATCTGAGTTAACAAAATGATTATAAGCATTGTCATCCAGAGAAAACCAATTGTAAAAATGGATGAGGTACAAAACTGGACCTCCTGCTGTAATTGTTAGAGTAGCTACTTATGAAAGTGCATGATTTGACATTAATTTTTTTTTTCTTGTAGCTATTTTCATTGCCTCAGCTGAGACATCAGACAAGACCCTCCAAGTTTAAAGAGACTCTAAAAATAATCCTCCCTTTGCAAGGCTGATGGGATGTTTATCTTGTTGTTAAGTATCTATTTGCTCATATTACATCTCAAAACATGTTATGATGGGGTAACTGAGAGTAATGACATTAAATTAGGCTAAGGAAAATTGAGGTTAAATAGCATACTGATAATCTTCCTGACAGTGAGATCTCTGAAATCATTGAATGATCTCCCATGGGAATAGAAYGCAGCTACACTGCCTGATGCTTTGGAAAGGGCTGATAAGCACTAGGTGTGCACCCTAGGGAGCAGCCTTTCACAAGCAAGGAAGGAATAAGGTGACTGAACAGGTGTTTTTTTTCCCATCATTCTATAATTTTGCATGTGATTTTTGTTCTGTTTACTAAGATACTACTGCTTTCAACACTTTCTTTTAAGAAGAGTATTTTTAATAGCATTGCGTAATATGTGACATAAGTTTTTCACATACTAAAAAAACATATTTTATGATAGTGGGATATTTTTCAAGGAGAGTCTTATTTAAGTAATGCTATTTTTCTCAAGAAGTTAGCAAACAATGTTGGGATAGTTGTTCAATCTGCCTTCTTAATATTCAGCATGAAATGTAYTTTTACTCAAGAAGAACCTGAACAGATGAGTCCAAATGCCTAAGATATAAATTGTTATCTATTGTTTTGACAGTGACAGGAAAGTGCCAGAGCAACTCCTAGCTGAAAGGAGAGTTAGGAAAGTTTGAGTGTTTTCTCCATGGTGTAAGGTGAACAGCTTAGATAGCACAGCAACTACTGCAATAACCCATGTGTCTCATTTCTTACTAAAAATTACATTTTAGTATATTTTATTTTTCTGAATGGTTTCTGGTCAGGTTTTTGGTTGGTTGGTTGGTTGGTTGGGTTGGATTTTTTTCTATTACAAAAGAAAACTTGGCATGAAGATGTTGCAGGGTTTTTGGGGGATGGGTTTTTTTTTTCCTTTGGTTTTCTTCTTTGAAAGTGGGCTTGTTTGTGTTTGCTATTTGTGTGTTTCTTTGTTTTGGGGTTTTTGTTTGTTTTATTTTGTTCTACTGAGTTGAGTCTTCTGTATGCTTTCTTGAAAAAAAACATCGTATTACATCTGACTTCCAAAATTAAAATTTATTCCCCGGAACTCCAGTTTACACTGCCACAGATTGCTGGGAAGTGTGAAAAATCTCCCCACTGCAGACTGAGATCAACAAAACTCTTACAGGTGTTCACTGTTATCCTCTGCTGGATGCTGCTCTTTAATTAGTAACAAGGGTCTGATGAGGTTTGGCAGAAAGGTGACGAAGCCCTTGATGTTACCTTTGAGAAGAGTATGATGAAAACTGACAAATTTACTGACTGACAGTGTTTGCCCATGTTTCTAAGATCCTGATAATATGGAAGGACCTGAAAATAAAGAGAAAGACTCAGGATCATTGTTGTATATTTGAAATGTTCTGTGAGTAGATGTGAAAAGCCAATTTAAAATGTTTCTCCCAAGACTGAAGGCTCATTGGCCTTGCAGAAAATCAGGTCAGACTCCTTAAGGTAATTACAAAAATTAACTTGTCTTCATAAAAGATTTCCATTTTATCTAAGGGGCAAATCCTAACTCCCCCAGAAGCTTGCTCATAGCTCTGCCCAGCCATTCCTCCCTTGATATCTTTGAATCTAAGAATAAAGTACAGGATGGAGAAATCATGAGAAAAAAACAAAAATGCAAATGTCACAGATTTGCAGCTCGGGGCAAAGCCCTCAGTTTTACCTTCTTGGTTAAGTCACAGAAAAAACCTTTTGTTTGCTATAGTTCAGAAGCAATGTGTTAATTTATTTAGGGATAATAGTAATAGCCATGCTGTGTCAGATCAAACCACTAACAAGCCCAGGATTTGATTTCTAGCAGAACTCATAAGAAAAAAAAATAAAACACTACAAATGTACACATTTTGTCTGCACATTTCTTTTTTTTCTTTTTTCTTTTTTTTTTTTTCTAGCAGAACTCATAAGAAAAAAAAATAAAACACTACAAATGTACACATTTTGTCTGCACATTTCTTTTTTTTCTTTTTTCTTTTTCTTTTTTTTGACTATTTTAATTCCAAGAATTCAGATGGATATGTTTTCTTTTGCAGCCCAGTAAATATGAGTTTCTCTATTACCAGAAGGCCATAAGCCTTGTATTGACCCTGATCATGCAGGGTCTCAGCACTGGTCTGAGCTTGCCTAAACATGAGCTAATTCCAATTTGTTTCCATAGTGTGTTACATTAAACTCTTTCATATCTAATAGATCTGAAAACTCTGGCTCATAACTGCATAGCAAACAAGAGCACTTTCTGTTCACGATGACTGTAAAATGCTACTGAACAAACCTTATCTGGGAACTGGTGAAATGGAAGCAGACCTTGCTAAACATAAAACCAGGTCTAAGAGTGAGGAGAAAATTACTCTGGCCAGCAGCACATAGCTCCTGCACCCAAGAGCTGGGAATGTCAYTGATATCATTTTCACTCCCTCTAGGCCTCAGGAAAATGTTGCTGTTATCCTGAAAGCACACAGGGATCATGGCAGAATGATCAAAATGAAAAGACAGTGGGTAAATAACAGTAAATTTTCTTGTATAACAGTTCTAGGGGTATTATTAGTAATGCAGCTATTCTTTCCTTGCTCTACCAGTACCAGATTTTAACTGAACAACTAACATTTTGTTTCACTTTTAAGGTATTATTAAGTTTTAATTAGTCTTCACATGTTTGACAAGTTATTCACAAGCACTCAGCTTCACATGTGTGACACATTGCCTCTTCCTAAAGTAATATTCTGAGTGTAAGTTTGCATATTAGGTAATCAACACTAAATCATTTCAAAGTATTTCCCCAGTTTTCCTTCAAACCCCAAATTTAGCAGCCTTAACACCAACAGAAGCAATGCCACAGTTCTTCTATCAGCAAAATCAGATGCTTTGGTTTTAAAACTGGTTCCTAAAGTTTTTAGTCTTTAGTCTCCTTATTAATTCTTGTGCCAGAAGAGAATGGGAACAATAATTTTTCACCATGCTACTAAATATTTTGTGGACCTCACTTAAAGCAAATCTTCATGCCAATTATTCCTATTTCAGCTGCTTATTCTCCATACATAGGTTCTTCAATGTATTTGATCAACTTTCCCTTTGAAGCTTAATAAAATCAAACATATCTTTTTTGAGATGAGTGCACCAGAACACCACTTCCCACTTCAAATGCAAATTAATCATGGCATTGCTCAGTGTCATCATGCAATGACTTCAAGAGCACAATTGCCTCTCTCAAACACTCACATGATAATAAATTCTCCATTTACTTTTGTATTCCCCACCTATCAGTTCCATGACACCAACCTAATTTGCAGCAATAAGAAAGCATATCATAGAAATCATCCAACATAAACCCCAAGTCATACATGAGTGATAACATCAGATAAAAGCCATTCTCTGGGCACATTATTTATCTGTAGAATGAGTTTTTTGTTTGTCACCTGAAAATGCATTGCTCGATGCTGAGTACCTTCTGACATTTTACTTATTCAGGGAATACCATGAGATCCTTCTCCAGCTCTCTAGAATTGTCCTTGTCCTTAAAACAAGAGATTGATGTCATCRGCAATATGGTTTTACCCTCTTATAAATTCTTTTCTAAGATAGTTCATGAATACAGCACAAGTCCCAAAGATGCCTGTAGAGTTCTGGTTTTCCCATTATTGTGAAAACTCAGCCTTTACTCACTAAGCCATGATTATTTAATTTCCTTAAAAGCCTTTAGTCTTGCAATGCCAAAACCTTCCAGGAACTCAAGAAGACTGCAGAAACCAAATCACCCCTGTTCAACTGCTCGAGAACAAAAATATCACTGGTCTCGTAAAACAAGCCTTACATTTCTAAAAGTAATTTTGAACCTTTCATACTGATTATTTTTAAACCACTATCTGCTGATTCTTTTCTTTCCTTAGAGTTTCTACTAATTTCCACTTAAAACAACAAGACTAGAGGGCTGCAGTTGCAGAAGAAATCCATAAACCTTACTTGAAACAAGAGAATCTTATTTCCAACATTTATTCAGAATAGGAAGGCAGTTTAAAAGAGAGGTTGTGTGCTTTATTGAACCAGCTCTCCACCTCAAAGGTCCTGCAGGCCTCTTGGATTAATGACATTTGGCCTAAGCAATTTTTTAGTGTCRGCCTTGTTAAACATCTTCTACAGATGTTTCAGCTTCAGACAGATCTTCTGCTGGCATGGGTATCTCCTGAAATGAACAGTGCTCAAAAGAATTGATTAACACTGCTTTTATGCATTGATAAAAGATTTACTGGCAGGTTTTCTACTCTGGGTGTGTTTGAAAACAGATTTATTATTAGTTTTACTCATTTTGCTATTTAATTCTCAGAGTCTCTTTTAGATTGTCTCATTGCTTTTGCTGTCGSTATTCAGGAATTTATGATTGTCTCTCTTGCCTATATTTAGACAGAGATTTATTTTTTCTAGATAATCTCTTCTTGTTCCCAAYATCTTTATTAATTTCTTTTCATGTTGGCTGCATTTCACCTCTTYTCTAGCCTTTTTAATAGCTGGTGTGCCCAGGGAGAATTATTATTTATAGCCTGATATTTAAATAATGAATATTACTCAAGAAACTCTCTCTATTATACTCTAATTCAGTAATATTCGTGCCAAAGTTAGAACACTGTGAGAGGGGCCTCACTTCCCTCCTTAAAAGTACTTATGTTCACATTATGTTCATGCTGAAATGGTATTTTTGAACTGCAGCAACAATGAAGATTRTTTAGACATTTATTAAAACCAATAAGTAGTAATCAGGTTTTTTTTGTTGGTTTTTTTTTTTTAAATTATATGGTTAAATATATGTCATTATGGTGACTTCTATATGTTGTTTGGAGGATTATTCTAGATTTATATTTGCCCATAAGTAAATAGGTGTTCATTAGATTGGATCTTTGTCATTATGAAGTGCAAAAGAAGTAGAACTTCGTAAGATTGCTTATTTAATAAAAGATGTGTCAAAATTTATTATAAGCAAAAGATAACTTCTGCTCAGCAGCTGGTTCTGTGGATTTTTTTGCTATGATGGAAAAGCACAAAATAATAATATAACTGTCTTTGCATTTTTACATTTAATAATACTGAATGAATTATGAAAACTCGTACAAAATATCAGCCTAAATGAAGAGTGGAGATTATGTGTCTGGCTTCTCACTCCCTGCTTCTAGAGGAGCAGAAGTAATTTTAGTTAAAGTGTTGAATGACAGAYGTCCTTGAAACATAGCAAATCCAATCCAAATTATTCACAGGTCATTCTTAGAAAAGCTTTTTTCATTTCTGTTCTATAATTATAATAAAGCAATAGGTGTATGCCTCCTCTTATGCTTCTGTATGAAGGATAACAAGAAGAGATGGAAATATACCCAGAACTGCATATAAACCTCATTACACTTTTCTGAGAATTCATTTTTTAATCCCTTAACACTGTGGAGATTGATTGGCTTGAGCAGATATAAATGAAATTTTACAGATTAATTGGCTGCACTCCCAGCACGATATGCCACATTCTCTTATTGTTAGGCTTCAGAGATACAAATTAATTCAGGTTGAAGAATATTTTGCATTACTCTTTACTAATTATAATAAAAAAAGCCAGTTTATGGAGGCCTCTGTTGTCAACAATCAGATATGGACTCATTTTTTAGAGAATCACAACCCTTTTTATAGTGAAACACTCTTTAAAAAAAAGTATGTATAAATCCTCCAGTGCTCTTTTTTAACTAATTAAGCCTTGCTGTCAYCTTTAAACAAGTCTATATAAGTGGATACATAATAAAAGGAAAATAACTGTTCAGGGMAAAAAGATAAATTGCATATAAATAAGATTTGTTCATTTTAAAGAGCACAGGAAGATCTACAAGTTAGATTTTGAAAACTGATCTGCGTTATCGTCTTTCAAAATTATTGATGCTTCTGAATTTATAAGTGGGAAGGGTTTTTGTCATTTTGGAGGCTTTTTGAACTCTTGAACAATGCTCTTGTCCTGCTTAGCTGTAAATATTGCAGTTAACCTAAACCAGCTAAGTCAGTTTAGGCACAAATGTATAACTGGGTGACCTAAAAGAGGTTTATAAKCATTTGTTGAGAAAACAATAAGGTGTCATTTTAGATTACAGTAATATTCTCAACATCATGAGTTGCAGAGGTTATTTATTCACAAACCTTATTTCTGATAATGCTAGCTTAGCTGTCCAAAGCCTCTGCTTCCATGCCTTGTTTCTTAAAAGGTAATTATCAGAGTTCTGAAAAATTGAAAATGTCTGATTGCTTGACCTGTAAAATCCAGCTCTGGAAAGCAGCCAAAGTACTTCCTGTTTAAAAGCTGGATTATGTAGGTTTGGTCACTTGAAGTAAACTATTTAAACWGTGCCAATATAAGGTATATTTTGATGAGAAATTGCTTAATTTCTTGTTTTGGAGGGGTTTTGTTTGATTTTCTCCTGGGTAGTTTCACATATATGTCTCTATTATTTTAGCTGTCCAGCTGTCAGGTTCTTTAGTAGATGTGATATCTCTGCCTGTATATTTTGGAAAATCCAGTTTTTAGCATTGCTTTCTGCAGTAATTTGCATATACTCTCGTATTCACAACAAACTCTACTGTGAGGAATTTTCTCTTCAGGGTTGAAAAATTATTTAAAAAAAAAAACAACCCAGCAGAATAGATTACTTATTTCAATTTTCCCTGTTTCTGCATGGATGTGTATATAGATGTGTGTGTGCCCTGTGTTTGGCACTGGTGCATTCACACCTGAAATTCTCTGTCCAGTTTTGGGCCACTCACTACAAGAAAGGCATTGRGGGGCTGGAGCRAGTTCAAAGAAAGGTCTGGAGAGTCCTCAAGAGCAGCAGATATGGACAGAGATGAGACAATTACCAAGAAAAAAAAGAAAGGCACAAAATTGGTTAAATGGTCAAAAGACTRATAAGYRRAGAAAGTTGAATATAGGCAACTCTGTTATTCAAATGAGAAGAAGGTGAAAAATATAAAAAGAAAGCACAAAGAGAGAATGCTAATGCCTTACAAACTAGTAACATAATTAAAATAAGAGAACATGGGAGAAATACCTTCCGTAGTTTAGCTAGATAGAAACATCCCTTACTGCAAAAACCTATTAATATCTTTTCCTAGAGAAAAGTGGCAGAAGCCCTAGCAGCTGAAGAAGGTTGGGATGTTAAACCTGGAGAAAAAGAGKCTGAGAGGTGACCTTATCACTCWCAGGAGGTTATAGCAGGGGTATCTGGGTCCCTTCTGCGGGCAAACAGCAACAGCACAAGAGGAAACARKYYYMARKTKSMWYYKGGGGRWTYMRGKTKGRMMWYMRRAAWWAWTTTTTYMMYKRAARGRWKGSTKRAAAAAGGATGGTTAAACAWTGGAACAGGCTGCCCARGGATGTAGTGGAGTCACCATCCCTGGAAGTGTTYAAGAAACAACTGCATGTGCAAGTCAGTGCCATGGTTTAGTAAATATGGTCAAAAGTTGGACCTGATCAACCTGGAGTCTTTTCCARCCTTAAAAATTCTATGTGACAGTGCATACTTTTTGGCATTTCATTAAAATTTCTTCTGTCTTCAGCACAACCAGTGTCTTCTGGTATACTGCTTTTCTATTCTATTTTCCAATATTTACTAGGAATAAAAGGTATGTTTTGGTATTTTCTAATGTGTAAATTACTAAAATGTAATAATTATGCTATCAACCATGATTCCTTCATCCATTTCTTCTTGCTCAACATAAARAAATGTTGGTCAACCAAAAATATAACATAGAAATAATAGCTGTCAGAAATTCCTCAAATTAGGAARGCAAGTATGACTATGTAAGCTCTTTGCCACAGAACTGTCTCTCAGATTTAGTAACTGGAATGATTCTCTCGGTCTTCCTGGGCCATAATGTGTTCTTGCCAAAATGCTGATTTTGGCCACAGGCTCAGGGGATATATAAGATGTGTCACAGTTTAGACATGCCCTTAGGATGTAGGATGCAGTTTCTTTCCTCTGAKCAAGGCAAAGGTTTTAGGGTTTATGTAGTCTGTTTTAAGTCTGATAGTCCCAGAAAGATTCCATATAGAYTTTGATTCCCCTACAGAGCTGATCACTTATTAGACCATCATCACTATTCATTTCCCTCTCTTCATCTTCTGCAAGTACTTCGTCTGCTCTGAGGAAGTGCAAAAGGACAAGTGAGAGAAGAAAGTACTTTTAAATAAATATCTAAATGCACCTCATTACATATTTTCTCTTGAAATGAGCCAATTARTCTCTGATGAGCTTTAGATTTAAAAATCAGAAGCCAAAAGGGTGCACCAAAAGTGATTTTCTTTCTTGCAGAACCAAGAGTTTCTTCAGTGAGGGAACACCTTGCCTTGACCTTTTGTTTCATATGCTATAATTATTTGGAGCTCTGCTCTAATAACAACATTTTTCCCCTTTCAAATGTGATCTCAGGTAGTAWCTCTGCAAATTTTTGGCTCTCTCTCAAGTCATTTGACAGCTAAGCTCCTAATATATTCAGGCTAGAAAATAGGAAGTATATGCTTTCTGCATTTTAATATGAGAATAACATTAATTATTCAGGTTAGATCAGCACAAATTAAAATTTAATGCCAACAAGTCATTATCATGTTATCTTAACTGAAGAGAATATTGAGTCTTTACAGTACTCTTCATTTCAGTTTACTCYTTATTTCAGTTCTTTTTTCCCTGCTGAGCGTGCAGGTAAACTTGATCTCAGACCTGTCACACCATTTTCAGAAATAATGTRTTTCTCAATCTAAAAAGTATTCAAAAGGAGAAAAAAATGGAAAATATTTGAATCTCCATTTTTTCACATATTAATATTTGAGTAGTCACAGATATAAGCAACTTGCTGTAGCTCTGAGCAAGGAATTGGGCTGGGTGATCTCCATGGGTACCACAGTCATTCTATGGGTCTGCACTATAGTCAAATGCTAAAAAATCTTTTATTCATAATATTAATAGCAATATTTATATATTGCTAAGCTGGAATTGTATAGTTAAAATGTGTGTGCATATGTGTGTTTGTGTACGTGTATATATATATATATATATATATACATAATTCATATTAATTAAATTCCAACAAAGGTAAACAAGATAATTTTTTTCAGAGGATTGCACTACACAAATCTTTTAATTCAGCTCCAGTGACTATGAGTTGGTCATTTATCCCACAAGATAAATAAAGAATAGAATAAAATTTTGTAGAGTCAAAAAACCTTTTCAAATTTCTAAACTACCAACCTTGGATTTATTTTTACTTCTAAGACTTCAGCCCCTTCCAGCAATAATGTACAGTTCAGAATAGAGATACAGAGTGTCAGTGCTCTTCCAGAACTGACCACAGGTATTATGTTTATTCCCCATCCTCTTGGAACCCATCCTGCTCTGCACACCTTGACATCTGCACTATTGTACYTGGGATTTCATCATCAATCCTCAGTGCTGCTCAAGGGTTACAAGTGGAAGGGCTGTTTTTAAGGAAATCACTGGTAGAAGTTGTACACTGCACATGTGATTTCAGACCCACTGGCAATGTTTATTCCCCACCCTYCTGGTTGAGGAGACAGAAGGGTGAATAAATTTTTTTTCCAATARAGTTTAGTGTCCTACATTTTAGAAGCACAAACCAGTCCCTGGGTTTCCTATCTCAGCTGCACCTGTGAACAACCTGGGTGAGTTTTGAAGAGAGAAACAAATTCTACAGAGATTTGTCCTGTTCTGAACACTCTATGTTGGTTGTATAAACAGAGCTCAGTTAATGGCAAATCTACACTAAGAGTTAAAGAATATGTTACATTTTAAAAGCAGTTTCTTAAGGTCTATTATTGTAGTCACTAACACACTCACTACTCTGATAATTTAAGTAGCATTTAAGTAATTTAAGTAAGCATTTAAGTAATTTAAGTAGCATTTCAGTAAGGCTGTGAACATTTCTTTACAAGTTAAATCTCTGATTGTTGTTTCTGTGCCTAAAGTTTTACAGGTTCTAGTCTCCTGTACTTTTCTTCTGTTTTCCCCTTATTTATGGATATTGACAGAGGGAAACGTAGACAGCAATTAATATGTATATACCAAATTAATATATATAGATTGGGTTTATGTCTTATTTCTTTCTTCAAAACTCTTAYTTTCTTCTTCAGCTTTAATGTCCATTTCCTCTTATGCTTACTTCTATAAACTTTTATATTCTCTATAGAAACAATGAATGTGTCAAAAAGGCACTAGGGGAGATTTTCGGAATCATGTAACTCAAAAGATTTCAGTAGCAAAGCGTGCTTTCTCTAAGRGATATTTAGTTTTAAGTGAGTTATTTGGTTCTGGATGGCTCTTTCAACCAATATTTTAAAAACCTTTATAAGCTTCAGATGGCTTCTGAATTTATGGTGCTGGAAAGTCCCATAACAGAACAGAACACGGCCRTGGTTCTGCAGTGCAAACATGCAAGGTGTTAATCACTGAAGCAGCTTCTSAGCTGGATGAAATACTGCTAAAGGATGGAACACACACAGATTACTGATATTTTTTAGCAAGCTCTGATTTATAAATTTCATCTCTCTCTCCAGACTTCATCGCTTTATTTTTTTCCTCGACTTTTACCCAGGCTCCACAGAGACTGCACAATCCGTGTCTTCCTGGTCCTGTCAGTTTAGTGAACACAAGTTATCAGTGATACATCATTTACCACAATTCACAACAGATTTTTTTTTTCCTTGGAGGTAATTTTGCAGGCCTAAAACTTGCCTCAAAAATATCTGTCTACAAGGTATTCTATCACAGGCAGGGAGAGCCTGCAAGGAGCCTTGCTGTGAAGCCACAGGTCTTTGGAGAAACAAGTCACCAGGGTCTGCTGGTTCTTACTCTTATCAAATAACCTGATTTAAACACTTGAATAAATTTATATTCAAATACTTTTTTAATAACAGGTCTTAATTTTAAGACTAGTATAAATGAAATATAAATAAATAATGCACAATTACAATGTTTTAATGAATTGTTAAAATAGCAGTTCCTTAAACATCACATGAAATAAACAGTTGTMATTTCAAATTTTGGGAAATGTTCTGRGAAAGACTRCAAAATWATATTGTTTATTTATAAGKTTTTTATTAATAAATTGTGAAGGAGTTCTGATGTGGATTTTTTGAACAGCATACCTAGCAATTAAAACTGTTACATACATTTGGAGTCTGTAATTTCAACCTTTTAATGTGATATTCCAATTTGTTCAGCAAATTATAATTTTCACTCTTTTTAAGGAAAGATGATCTAATTTTCAACTAAGAGGAAATACAGAGATGCTGACCAATGCCAAATTTCATTGAAATACATTATTTTAATCAATGATGAAAGAGAGAAATAGAACAATTAAACTCCTTTCATACTCACTGCCATTAAGTAATAATATTGTCATACTTTTGTCATATTGTGCTTTCAAATATTTAATTAACCATATGGAGAAAGGATAAAATGTGCAGTCTATTGTGCATTTTACATTAATTCACATTTTGCTAATGACCCATAGCTCACTAATTTATCATGGCAGATCTTGGAGCTTTAGTTATATGACTGAAAAATCATTGAGAGTCATGAGGACTATTGTAGATGGTTTTTCTTTATAAAAGTAAAAACTCAAAATGCCATAAAAATCAAGGTCTGTAATGATTTTTATTAAACGGTTGTAAGACTAACAGGTTTTGTGCATATTAGTAATATTTAGACTGATTTACACTTTATTGAGAATATGAAGTAGCTGAAATACCTTATTTATAACAACACTGAAGAGACAAAAATATAGACAGCTTGGAAATTAAGTGAAATAGAGTAAAGAGAAAATACATRGTCTTGAACAGGAAACAAAACCTTTACACTTCCTTTAAAAGTTCAGGATTTTGGAAAACATCTTTTCATGTTTCAGARTAAGTGTTTGTGTATAGGAAGACACATTTACAGCTTTTATTTTTTGTATCTAATAAGAGTACATTGCTGGCTCATGTTCATCTTGGTGTCCACCRGGACYSCCATGGTTCCTTTTMTRYAAAGCATCTTTGRAAATGRTTTCCAGGATTCACTGATCAGCCTGCATCCTTTTTGTTACCTTTCTTGAAGACAAAAGTGACTATTTTTTCCCCTCCAACCCTCAGAAATGTCTCCCTGCCACCAGATATTTTGAAGATGATTAAGAATATCTCACAACCATATCTGCCATCTCCCCCAGCACTCATGGGTGCATTCCACCAGGGCCCATGGACTTCTGTAGAACCAGTTTGTTTAATTATGACCTGATCTGATCCTCTTCCATCAAGGRTAGTTTTAACTTGCTCCAGACATTCCACCCTGGTCTCTGTGGCCTGAGATTCCTGAACTTTGGTCTTCATAATGAAGACTGAAGTGAAGAAAGCACTCAGCACTTTTTTTTTGAGTGTGCCTTGTGCTACTGGGTCCCCTTCCTAATTAGACAGTGGGGATACATTTCCTCACTGTTCCTTTGCTTATGGACTTGAGAGAGCCCTTCCTGATGCCTTGCTGTGCCTCTCCAGATTCCATTCCAGTCAGGATTTGACTTTCCTAACCTCATCTTTGCAYACTCAGTGTCTCTACATGTCTAGTTCTCCTTCCACCTTTCACATACTTCCTTTTTGGGTTATTTCAGATTTGCCAGGATCTCCTTGCCCATCCCATCTTGCCTGATTTCCTGTTTGTAGGATGAACTGTCCCTTAGGCTGCAGTAAGCTGTCCTTGGACAATAACGAGTTTTCTTGGACTCCTCTCTGGGGTCCAAGTGTTCCTGGGCACTGGAACCTCAAATATCTCTGCTGTTAACTTGAGGAAACAAACCCTGCCATTGTCTTGCCTTTCCCAGAAACTCCTACCCATATTTTGGGAGTTGTGTCAGGGAGCATTCCCAATACATGGAATGGAAATGACTGTCATATTTTGGAAGTTAASAGGTTAAGGATATGTGCTCTTTCATAGCAGGTGACTTCCATGTCAGAGTTTTGTTCACAGTGTAGTTTCTAGCCTAGGCACAGCAAATCAGAACTGCAAGTCAGGAGCTGGAATTTATCTTCATTARATTCACGGAATCATGGAATGGCTTGGGGTGGAAGGGACATCAAAGATCATCCAAAACCCCCTTCCTTTGGCAGAGACATCTTACCCTAGACCAAACTGTTCAGACAGCCTGGCCTTGAATAATGTAACCACAAATAAACTAATGAACCACAGAGCAAAGAATTTGATAAATATGGGGAAACTGTCTGCAGCCGTGGTGACAAAAAGTTAGAGTCTTTCAGTTCGCACCAGATGTTGTCATGTGTTTTAACAGCCTCTGAGAAGAACTGCTTAGCCTTACAGTAAAAAGCAAACTTCAACCTCAGCCGGGCTATATCATGTTATATATTTATCAGCACTGTGCTTTTGATCTTCTGTTCCATCCACAGGTGAAATTCAGTGAATTTATATTGGGAGTGACTGCAGATCCTGTGGGGCTGTATCTGAGTGCTCCCAGATTCCGGGGTTCTGCCAATGGACAGAAAATGCTGCATATTGCTCTCCTCTCACTCTGACAGACTCTCAAGTAGGAGGACAGCAGATCTCCACTGAGCTCCAAAGTGGAAAGGATGCATGTTAACATTTATTAGTCCATGTTAGAACTAATTTCTCTATACTTTCTATGATGCTGTCATTACTTTTCAAAAGTAAAATTTCTTATTTTTTCTCCTTCATCAAAGCATTTCATATTTAATAATATGACACTATCAGTGAAAAGTTAAGGAAGCTCAGCCTTAGGTAGCATGTTCTATATTGATCTGTTTCTGCACTGAAAAAGAATTCTGTCATCCAGAGAATAGGGAAAGCCCTATGGATATTCATTACCTTCCATTGTGGATTACCTTCCATTCCTGAAAATATTACTACAATAGTATCTACCATGCTGACATGCAATTTATTTGTRATTTTATATCTGTAAATGCAAATCCCGTTTCCATTCACCACTGTGTCAAATAAGTGTAGCGATAGATAAACTCACTGTCTCATAACACTTCAAGCCATGGTACTTAATTAAACAGATTGCTTTGTTTTTAACATAAGTTCTAGTAAAATAACACAGAGCACAGCAATTATTGAAAACTGCATGTRATTTATAAGGTGATAAGAGAGGAGATTTAGGAGTGCTCATTTCTGGAACAAGCTTTCTGTATTCTACAACCCAATTTTTTAAGTCAGAGTTTTATACTTGATGATTATCAGACTACATGGTCTAATTAATCTTTATTACTCTGCAGCATTAACTTCTTTCAGTCACACTGGAATATTAAAAGCCACACACTCTTAAGACAAARTATAAAACAAATTTTAGTGTTCAACATTTAAATTAGACTGTCTCCCAACAGTACTCAAAAATAAATAGATAAATTTTAATGTGTACATTAAAAGAGTAACAGACTATAAATTGTGATAAGCAGAAAATATTGTTCCAAGGAAACAGTTTTTAAATTACTATTTATGCATTATCTTTTTTGGTTTGTTGTTTTTTTTTTGTTTGTTTGTTTTTTGTTTTTTTTTATTTCCAAGAATTTTCTAAAAACTACTGAATTAATAGATTCAGGTATCTAATTCTCCCTGCCTGCAAAAAATCATTCATTTGCATTTGCAGCACCAGATACACAAAATAGTCCCTTGTATCTSCTTTATAGATTCCTATTTAACAGGCATCTTTTTGATCTGCTCACCAATGAAGACTCTCAGATCCTGACATAAATGGAGACTATAAWATAACTCATCTACTTACATCAAACAGTAAAAATTTTAATCAGGTGCTGTATTTTTCTCCCTTGTTCTCGAGCAAAACTGATGAAGGTTTTCATTATGCTGGAAACACCAGTGAATTCAGAGTAGAAGAATTCAGTTAATCCAACAGTCGGTGCCAAACTGATTTATTTGAAGTCCTAAGGTGATGCAGAGAACTTTCAGTTGCCATTAAATCCAGTTTATTAAAATCCCTCAGGATTGGGCTGGTATTTCCCTCTTTTCAACACCTGTTAGCACAGATGTGTTTGTTCAGGCAGTACCTGCCTTGTGCACTGTGAAAACCACCCACGTGTGTTTTCCATTGCTTGAAAGGAGTTTTAATCAAAGCAGTATATTACAAATATAAAATCTGTGAGCAGAAAAACAAAATCTGACATGTCTGGGCTAAAGGGGAAGAACTTTTTAAATTATTCTCCAAAACCAGCTCTCATTAGCTGTACAGGGTGTTATTGCACTGGAGCAATTTCAGGGACTTCTGCCTGTTGTTATGAGAGTGTTATAACATTTCAACACTATTTGAGTGTATTGCAGGGCTGTRATGTGCTACAAGTGTAGTCTTTCATTTATTCTATTTTTCATTTACTCTCACCTAATTGGTGAGAGCTCCATGTGAATTCTGCTCCAATCAGCTGAGATCAGGATAAATATCCCCACTGTCACATCCCCATTGCCTTGTTAGCATTGCAAGGTATGAATCTAGATTAATGTTAATGAGCTCCTTAAAATATCACACATTTATTCATATTTCTGCAGCCTTCAGGTCAACCTTCCAATTTCAAAATTAACTGAGATTATTTTAATAAAATCAGATGAGACAACTGCTTTKTGTGACTTTTAAGACCAAACCACCATTGCTCAAGCCTTCAAGACTTATCACTGCACAGTATAATCAAACACTGAAAAGATTTCTTTTCCACACATTCTGATCTCAAATATTTGTGTCTGCACAAGTTATAACTGAACACCCTTTAGCATAAAATAATTCTGATATTTATCTTTTTTTATGTATATTTTCATTTTAAAAGCTTTCACTGCATTTTTACAGGACTAATGGTACACTGAAACAGAGATATCAGCTGTCATTTCAGGCACTGATTGTCCTTAGATGGAAAAATTTACTTTGACTTCAAACAAGCCAGGGAAATCTCCAAACATGGAACAGGTTAAAMACAAACAATGAGTGTATCTCACAGKGTTTYACTYGGTTTTCMCATTTMAATTTCCCTCATACCTTCACACTGATTCTGCCTGCAAACCCTTTTTTTTCCCCCCTCYTCTCTTTTCTTTTTTAATAGAGAAAACAGAATCCACATATTGATTCCATTATCCGAACCCATGAAATATGAATTCCCTATTATTAAATTGCAGCAACAAATATATCCAGTAAGTTTTCCTTAAATACCAACCTTCTCTCTTGACATATAGACCCTGATCATTCAGWGAGCTAGTTGTAGGCTGAATGTCCYTACATAAMAAATCCTATGAGTCTCACATATTTTTATTTKCTGGATTTCCTGATAAAAAATTCCATTAGAGACCAAACAGACAATTTGAGGAAAAAWAATGCTTGTTCAAACCACCAGGGAAAGCTGCATGATGTTGGCCAATGGTGATCTATTTTCTCATAGGAAATTAATGAATTTTGTGTCTTTCCATTGTGTAAAACTGAAGTTTTTTTTCTGGAAAGACGAGGAAATCAGAACTTCTAGGTGATAAAAAAAGGATGGTCTAAATATAGGACAAGAGAGAAGAAAATAAGAWGCAATTTAATTAACATATCTGCTCTTTAGTGAGGCAATTCAGAAGTGAACAGTTTCCAATGACAGTTGTTTCTCCCATGCTGCCAATCAACACAAAAATAGGATACAAGTCACAAAACAAAGAATTCAAGGCAAATTACTTTGAATGCTCATTTAGTGTCATTTAGTCATTGATAGGAATGATAGAATGGAATTAACAGAGTCACTGGGATGGAAGATGAAGTGCAAATTATGTTCCAGTCAACCGTGGGTTTTGATATCGAGGAACAATTACACAGTGTATACTTAAGAACCAATAACCTAAACCAATTAAGACACTATAAACTTCTGCTGCATTATTAGACATAGTAAACAGATGATAAAATCAGCTCCTATTTAAATCAGTCACAGAACCCAGATTCAGATGTATTCATTTTCAGTTTTTATCTGCTGTCATTACACACTCTAGTAAATTAAATGTATCTCTATACATGATTTATTTACAGACTATTATGTGGTCACTGTGAAGTTCTTCATTGCTTATAGAAGCTTTTATTTGTGCTGACACCTTTCTTTTCCCCCAAAATTCCTTCACATTTTCAATAGGTAGAGAGAGTGTAAGATTTCTTTTGTTAAAAGTTCAGTTTACACTGATGTGATCCGAATAAATACTGCTACCATAATTTATGTTAAATGCATCGCCTTTTCAGAGCATTTAGTCTGCTATTAAAGCAATTTTTCATCATCTTCTGTGTTTGCTGGATAAGAATAAATAGAAATATGTTAGTGTATTAGTTATTTTTTTATATTTCTTCATGTACAAGAGAGAAAAACACAAACTTATTTTAACATTTAATCACATATGTATTATTAGTTTCACTGAACATTGTTTTAATTATTCCTTATATGGGAGTTGGATTGAATTTCTGAAAATAAATAAAATTGCTATCTGCTGTAACTCCACTGACTTCAATAGAATTTAAGCAGGGTTCAGTCTGGTCTTTGTAAGCACATAGGATATTAAAAGTGAGAAAAAGTATGCCAACAGTAGTTCTGTGATGGAAATGAGAAAATTAAATCCTCAAGTCCAAACATTTACTGTGCAATACTTCGAGTCTATGTGGGTGAGAGCACATGGGAAMTTCTCTGTGCTCCTGCATGAACTTACAGAGGTATTGAAATATTTTAGATCACAGATGCCAAATCAAATTTCTGGATAGACTGTCAGGCACTTTAGGTCATCAACAGTCAGTTTCAATAAATTCATTTACACCCTCTATGTCCTCCTACCAAAACAGCTCTCTCTTCCACCTTTCCCTACAGAGTTCTGTAAAAAGTTATTCCATTTTTCTGTATATTCCCCTTTGCTGGCTTGCTGTGTAGAAAGGATCTACAGAGTGGCTTGAGAAAGATACTGGTTGATAAAATCAGAACCTAAGGTTTTACTCAAGAATRTGGTCCATAAATGAAAGAAATGTGGTGGTGGAGGCCACATATTGCTCAAGGCTGGTCCAGATTTTTTGAAAGCATAATTAAACTAATGAAACTCCTGTAGAAATGTACATTTAACTTTCCTGCCTTTCCTCTCTTGAATGCTTTTTATTAAAATATTTTATTAAAGGACCATAAACACAAAGAAAATTTAAAAATGAAATAAATACTTTTGCCACTTTAGGGCTTGGGAAATGAGGTTATGAGTTTGCACTCTCTGTATACATGTGAATGTGTATATCCTTTYTTCCCTAACAGTTTCAACACCCARGGCAATGCCAGGCAGACTTGAAAGAGATAAAGGCTAAAAGGATGTCAGACATTGCACATAGCAAGATAGAAGAGGGAGATCCTATTAGTGCCACTCTACAGAAAAGCCCTCATTGTAAAAGTGCATCTTTGTCAAAAATCAGACTCTAAACAACCCAGCACCACTGACACATTAATTCCATTCTCCACTAGTAACGATGCCTTCTTCTCTATGTATCTTGCTGATACATTACTTTTTGATTGCTTTAGCATTTTTGGATTTGAGGCAAAGCAAAGGAAGTGTAACAGTTCCCTAAAGACTGCTTTAACTGGACTTTGAAATTCACACTCCACAAAAAATCAGTAAAGTAAAGCAAAGCAGAAGGATCTCTGACTTGCCTGCTATTTGTTGTTGTTTCCCTGCAACATTCGGTTAGCAGGGAAGATACACAACCTATTTTTAAAACTTACTGGCAGGAAATGGGGAAAAAACAGAAAATGTGGTCCATGGAAAGAGTGGGTAGCACAAATGGGAAGGTAAGTTGTTTGCAGAAGTATG
>NW_026623482.1:934264-935470 GCF_030028575.1 Malurus melanocephalus | reverse complement strand
AAAAAAACAAAAGCCATTCCCTTCAGTTCACAGCGAGATATTGAATTAATTGATCACTCTGGAAATACAGAAGCAACAGTTCTGAAAACTAATGAAGGTATCTCTGAGAAAAATTGATTTGAATGATTTACTGAGCTGCAAAAAAAAATCACATTGAAGTAAATTAGTGTTTGGAACTGTAATTACACRTTAGAATGTGTAAATTTTTCTGTCAGCAATAAAAACTGTTATAGCAATAAAATATATTGCAAATTTAATTGCAACAGTAATTTTCTATTTGCACCTAGGTGAATATGCAGAGCAAGCTTTTTTTGGCCCAACCACCCCATCCAAAATTTACATTAGTTACAACACTCCATGTGCATAGTCCTGAGACAGATTTATTTCTAATGCCCTGTCTTCAGGAATGCTGAATAATGTGCCATATTATAGTKCAGTGTGTTAATCTGCTTGAATTAAAGACTTTGTTGAATAATTATAGAGGAAGGCTTACAAAATTTCATTTTTATTTAATTGGTTTCTTCTCCAGTTGTAGTCAGTAAATTACCTTTATGGAATTTCTTATACACAAGTTGTTTCAATTTCAAGGAATTCTTTCATGTAATGAAAATCAGCAGCACAWATGGTTTTGAATCTGATTATCTTATTATCAGCAAATTCTGTTTCCTTTTAAAGTTACATTCATTCTGAGAAGGTCATCAGAAGAAGTTCAGATTGAAAGTTTCTGCAGATAAAACATACTTTGACATTCCAGTTCCCAATAATCATTAATACACACAAGAAATCTTCTCTTTCCAGTCTCGAGCTGATTTACCATGTCAACAAGAGATAAGAGAACTTTTTATCCTGTAAAGCTGCAAGCCATAAAATCATATTTCAGCTGCTAGRCAGTGTAACAGGCATAGTACAATGTATTGTCTTTGCAGTATTAGATCTGTCATTTGTTCTATAAAGATAGACTACATCTGCCGTATATTCAATATTTCATGCTAGCTGCAGTACTTAAATATAGTTAAATAGCCCACAGGTTCCTCATCAGAAAAACTGAAATTAAACTCACTGAACTGAGAAGACTCTAAACTGACCCTCTACACTGTTTTCTGATAAATAAGTGGGTGCAGATATAGTCATCTTTTGATAAAGAGAAATTGCATTATCATTGCACAGAGGAGACATTGAGTGTCTGAGCCCATCCACCCACCTGGT
>NW_026623482.1:927290-933986 GCF_030028575.1 Malurus melanocephalus | reverse complement strand
GTGACCACCTCAAATGTTATGAAAACATTACTTGTGCAGCAAAGTAAAGGATTTTCAGTGATATTACTTCTATTTTTTTCCTGATTTCTTCATCATTGTTTCCCTCAGACCATCCATCAGAATGCAGGTGCCTGAATGGAGCCAAGTCTGGTAATTTCTGGGGCCCCAAAAACAATATCAGAAAAAAATCAGGGCTTGCTAGTCTGGGCAAGGTAAGACATTTGTTCCACTGTTGAACCTGGGTGAAGGAGTGGTGGGGAATTGACACAACACAATTTAAGTATTAACAGAGACTCCCAAATTTCCCAACTGGTCTCACTAGGTCTCTACACAGCAATAGGGAAATAGTCTTCTCAAGTGAAATTATTTGAGATTATTTAAACTCCTGCTCCAAACTGCCTTTTGGGAAAAATTCTTTCTAGAAAGACAATTCAGAGCAGAGATATTTGCTAAGTAAAAATGCCACTGCAGGTCCAAAATAGAGTGGGAAGGAAATTATGACAGACATAAATGGGACATCAGTGTAGGACAACAGTGTACCCAATTCCTTTCACTAGCAACCACCCCAGCTCAGCTCTTTCCAATGAGCAGGTAAAGAGGCAAAAGCCAAATACACATCTCTCCTTTTACCCTTCTCTTGTCTCTGCAGTTTAATCTCTTCCTTTATCTAATTAAAAAGCTTTCTGTGCTCACAGAGTGCAGAATCAAAATTAAGAGAGTGAAATTTAGACAAAGCACATTCATTATCTGGGGTGTTTATCTTCTATTGACCTCTGTGTGTTATGAAGGACTGAAGTTGTCTTGTGGACACTTCTAACATGAAGCTGGTGAGGAAATTGTAGACTAAGGGAAGGTCTTGGCAAGGTAAGAACTGGATATTACATTGAGGAAGYAATGATGTGTAATTCAGAGGTGGAAGAAAAACTTCAGGGTTGAAAATAAGTTGACAATGGTTCAGTCTTTCTTGTGGTAAAGCAATACACCATWGGTGTCTTTGACCCTGTCACAGCCTTCATGTTTCTGTTTAGAAGAAAAACAAAAACTAAATGCCAATTYCTGTCTTTAGCCTTTTGCTTGTATCATTATTGCTGATTAAAACATACATGGAAGCATTAACCAAGCGTAAACCATTGTTTGTKTGTTTGCAATAGATCTTTTATCCAAACATCTGTGCAAGATACTCTTTCTTATCTTAGGAAATTCCCAATTCCACGAAGAATCATTTTAACCCCAGAAATGCCATGGATCAAAACTTTAATCCCAGTTATATTACCTTGGAGACATCCTCCAGATAAGCAGGAACTGATGACTGATGACACATTATATCTCCTTTAACAAGAATCTCAGAGTTGCAAAACTTTCAGCATAAAAGTTTGTGTGTTGGTGCTTCRTGGGCTGCACGAAGGCAGCATTTGTTGCCATAGCAATATATCAGATCCCTGATATAGCTTTTCTCTTTCAGTAAAAGTTGTTTGGTTTTGGTTTGGTTCTAAATTTTTTCCTGTGTCAGTGTGATAAAAACAGAGCTATGTAAAAGTGAAAACTGCTTTACTTTCAAAATGAACAAACAAACAAAAAAACCATACAATATTTAATTAACTCTGTAAACTTGGTAAACACTTATATTTTGTCTTTTTGTCAACCACTTTCTCTCAAAACAATAGGAGATTCTGTAAATTAAAAGGATGATTTCACAATTAATAGACCCATACGAAAATATTAGAGTATTACTGAAAATACTAATTTCTCTTCCCCAGATTATTCAAACATAATACGTTCTGTTTACCTTTTGGAAAGACTTAAAAATCTGCAATATATTAACCAGAAAATTTGAAGAAGTAATCATTAGAAGCAACAATGCAGGCAACAGAACAATGTTTTGATTGATTCTTTAAAAGTACAATAGTAGTGCTCATTTTGTTAAATTATTTAATTATTTTTTTCTGGGTGAAATTATCACTCATARCAGAATATTTTTTTWAACTSTTTCCTACAAATTTCTGTGAGGAAGGTAGAGATTATTCATTTGTGCAAATGTGAGAGTGATAAATTATTGCTGACAAGTTGTTGCTGAGGTCAAAAAYGTGCCTCTGTTTTGACATGCAGATATAATGTCACTGACCCCAAATGAATGAACTGGAAAACATGGCAAAATTGTACAGTTTGTGTCCATCAAAATAATTAATCCATCAGCATTTCATCATGGTTTAAATTGGGAGTTTAGGTACAGCAGGGTTGTAACTCTCTCTGTATGTCACTGCTGGCCAAACAGCGATATAAAATAACAGATAAAAAACACACAAAAAGTGGGTGAAAAAAAAGAGAGAAAGAAGTATATTGTGGGGCAAGCCTCTTTTATCCTCTTTAGCAACCAGAGTATACATTTGTGTCAAACATACATTGGTCAAGAGACAACTGTTTAATTAGTAATCAGAACATAATTGGTGAGTTTGCAAAAGCTACAGTATTAGTAATGTTTATAATTTCCAGCCACCTGCATTATCAATTCTACATTCCAATCTCCTTTTCTCAACAGTAGCCAAGGTTGTGTTATTCCTCCTCCATGTGGGCTGTTGACATCCCTTTCTTTTCCCAGGCCTCAGTCATACACAATAATTGGCTGAGTTTCATTTTCAGGGTTTGTGGAGCCACTTTTTTTCCCCCACATCCCTACAGTTAAAATTGTGCACAATATCTCATGGGATCCCAGGGTTGTGCTTTCCTCCACACCCAGAACCTCTGCACCCCTCCTCTTTACAGAGAACATTGTCCCTTTGCCCAAACCTTTGCTCCAAAAGGGTGCCAAGGGCTTCACAAGGGTCTGGCCAAGATACAACCAACCCCTCCAAGAGMTGACATCCCAAAGTCCCTCTGATGGGTTTTAGATGTCCCCATGGCCCAGKTTACACCAGATCCATTTTATCCAGRAGWGATGGAGATCCACAGARGTGRAGCCAGGATGGGCTGGGTCTGCCTGAACTGCAGCTGAGGGTTCTGCAGTGTAAAGGATGGGAAACTGAGCTTATCCAGAGGCAGCATGGAGAGTTAAACAGGGCTGGCAAGGAGGCTGAGGTGGTGTGAGGCTGAAAATAAAGCTGAGTTCTGGAGGCTGGACGTGAAAGAATTGAAGTTACAGTAAACAGCAGCTTCACAAACTGGAACGTGTAAGTTCAATGTAGGCTGAAAAAAGAGTAGCAGACAYGGGAAGAGGTTATGTATGCCCAGGAGTTTTGTATCTCTGACCATGCTCTGTGAGGTTTGGATAACCTCACAGAAAGGGTCTTCACTCAAATATCTCATGTTCTGCTCCCAGAGAGGTCTGTGCCAAGTCCTCCTGTAAGATCTCTGTGTCATTTCCAGTCATTCCAGAAACAAAGTATGAATTCAAATATTCCTTCTAATTTATATATTATAGAGACAGCTGAGTTGACTGATATATAATTTTTTTTTCTTCTGCAATTTTCTTCTGAGTTTACCCAAATTGATATAAGTAGCTATAAATTCTGTAAAACTCTATTTTAATTTTAATCTCTGTATTTGGTTTGTAAGAAATACAGCTTGAATATTTCTTAATTGGTTTTTTTGAGATTTTGTTTGGGTTTTTTGTGGTTTTCTGTTTGTTTTTCTTTTGTTTTTTTTTTTGTTTGTTTGATTAATTTTGTTTTTTATTTAGCAGTTTTGTCGGTTTTGAGGGACAAGGGTCAACTGGTTGTTCTGGGTGTAAATTTTATTATTTTACATTTATCGCTATTTTTGATAGCTATTTTATAAAATGCAAATATTAATAAAAACTGTAAGCTACTTTCTGAAAGAAATAAGATTCTTAATAGTGTCTATTTTATGTCTACAAGTTGTCTTGCAAGTAGTGCCTATTATGCACACCACACTTTTTTTAAGATTTTGAATTTTCAGAGTCAGTCTTGTTAGAAACACATCCTATATTTGTATTTCTCAAACTAAGCAAGCCTACCAAAATTTCCRTTTTCAGCTTTTTCTTACAAGTAACTTTATATGAATCCCTATGATCTCTTAAGTTCAAATGAGTTTACAGGTATTTTTTTTTTAATAAGAAATGTCCCTCAACACTGTAAATTTTTCAATAGATATTAAAATTTACATTATTTCTGTAATATCTATATATTAGCAAATTTTCACCACATAGTTAAAAGATATTTTGATATTCTGATGATTATGAAAAAACAGTTTTGAACAAAATAATTTCCTGCTCCCTCCTATTTTTTATAGAGAGAGATTGTTTTGTTATCTTTACTTCTGGAAATAATCATCGCAAACTAGCAGCTAAATAACATGTTTTTTCAGATGATTTCTTCTGGTTAGAGGAAGTGTTACAAATACTCTACTGTTATGAAGTACGATTGTCAGTTCAGAGAGAATATAAATTTGACCTCTTCTCTGAAAAGTGATATCCTCCCTACTCTGTAAATATTCTGGGGAGCCTTAAAGAATGTACTTCTCTGCTTGTGTGTTTGTTTGAACAAGTCTCTTTGATCCAGCAGGATTAGGATTTTTAGCTCAAATAAATGCCAAAAAAMCACATAATTTCTATATTCCTTTATCTGAGATAAAGGTCTAGAAGCAATACTTGAGAGTTCAACAACGTAAAAAATCCTAAGAGCAATTGGCTCCCAAGACATGTTGTCAATAGCTTAGCTGATGAAGAAAGACTGCACTTTCATTTCTTTTTTTGAAAGTGTTGAGATGAGCCTCTCTGAGAGTTTCAGTTCCCAAAGGCAGGCTGTAACGTGGTAGAGTTCAAATTCTTCTCAAATTTTCCATTACATTTTTAAATACCTGGAGTCAACGTTTCCACTGTCCTGCTACACTGGGTTTGGCTGGCCAATTTTTAGTGATGATCAGTTTGGTTTGGGTTTTTTTCTTCCTGCCTTATTTTTCTTTTTATTGTTTTGATTTGTTGGCAAGGGTTTCTTTCCTTTGTCGTTCTCTTTTGATGTTGTTGGGGCTGTTTATTTACTAATATGTCTTTATCTCAAGTCATGAATTTTGTCAGTTTTACACTTTCAGACCATTCCACTCTCTCATTGCTCGATGAATGAGTGGTTGTGTGGGGCTTGCCTGCTTACCAGGGCCATTAATGGAAAAAAAATTAGCTTTTCATAAATGGAAATACCRTACTATAAGTTCTGCAGAAGAAAGATATTGTTTAAGAGAAGAATTTAAAGAGAGGCGGCTCCTAAAGAGTCTGACAGGCTTTCTACTACACAGAGGGACAAAATGCGGATGTTGTTAAATAGGACAAAAGGCCTGGAGAGATTTATTTCATTACACTTCTGTTTCCATGTGACTTATGAGCTTTTCTAAGTTATTCTGAACCAGCAAGGACACCAGTCACTTAAAGTTTGGCACTGATGTTTCTTCGGTCATCCCCATTTCTTATTTTCTCTGCTAGAAGAGTASTTCATAACATTGGCTTACCAGTCACCCCAGATTTAGTGGGGCGWGTGATTTTTTGTGTGATTCTTCTCTGGACTCAAAAAATTGGCCTTGACATGGAGGTCATGTTGACAGTAGAGCAAAAGTATGCAAAAGAAAATATTTGTACCCCTGTGGTTAAGGTGAGCAAAACTTTAGTTGATGTGTGGAAAAGGAAAGGACATTCAGAATTTGGAAACATGCTGTTACTCATTTTATTTCACTTTTTTAACAAGTCTGAAGAGATGTAACTATATTGTCATTCATTACTTTCTCAGAGGATGCCTTTCTTCCCTGTCACTGCCTTGGAGCTAAAATAAAATTGCCTGCTGTTTGATTCAGAAGCTTTGAGTACCTGTAGCAAAAACAACAGYGTCACACAGATGCAAGATTATTACAGGAGACATCTTCAAAGATGGTATTTTGTTTAAACAATCACAGAATGACAAAAAGGGTCAGGTTGGAGGGGACAAMAATGGTCCAACATCTCTGCTCAAGCAGGGCCATCCCAGAGCACAGGATGTGTCCAAAACATTCKTGGATATCTCAGTAAGGGAATCTTCACARCCTCTCTGGRCAATCTGTTYCAGYCTSTGGTCACTCAYACAGTAAAGTTTTTCCTCATATTCAGGTGGAATGTTTCCAAAGTCAGTATTTTGTTTATGAAGATGAGCATTCAAAATGTTTTTTCTAAGGTCTCTCTTCCCTGCTCCACTTTCCTTTCTCCCAATCTGACYACAGGCTGCAGTCATCTCCTCCGTCTTCTGGCTTTTCCCAGGATAGCTGTGCCTTCCAGTCTGGAAAGCCATTGGTGGCTGCCATTCATGCCAAAGCTGATGTGTCTTGAAAAAGCTGTATCACTCAGTTTTTTATTCTATTCTGCCTTTTTCTAGGAAGTCGATTTCATCTGGCACACACAAATGACTCCCTAGGAGATATTTTGGACTCAGGACAGAAGACATTACCTAGTRGTCAATAATAATAAATCTTCCCTTACAGAGCAACATCTGTGCAGCAGCTGACAAAGGATTCTTCAGGTTTATTTTTTAATTTAAACTTGTTTGAAGGTGTCCGCCATGGAGTTCCAGGAGCAGGATCAGGAGGATTCCCATTTCTGCAAGGAACATTTTCAGAGCAGTAATTCTCTTTCAAATATGACATCTCACTTGTCATAAATACTTGAAATAAATACCCAGGACTAGTCCACACTTACACTGGTGTTTTATTTTGACCAAACATGGTCAG
>NW_026623482.1:910074-926684 GCF_030028575.1 Malurus melanocephalus | reverse complement strand
CATCATGACAAGAGAAAGCATCTCAGCTTTCAGGTCTCTACACTTTTTTTAATTGTAAAGAGATGTAGAAATTCTATGATACCCTTTTCACAGTGATATTTAAAATCTGGAATGTAAATTTGCTCACTTGACAGTTCCCTCAATATATCTGAATTCTCCTGTAGCACAWACACTCAAATATAGYTACTTTTATTCAAAAATTTGTTTTRTTTCRCATTWAAAAATGTGGAGGAGCTGTGCAAGTCCATTCTAATCTATTACAAGATCTTGTCATCTAGGTTTTTAATTTCTTCCATGCAATGAAATATCTCTATTTATAGTAATCATATTTTTGTCAGAAAGCCAAGTTGTTTTCATGTCCTTTAGATGTAATTTCTGTAAAATACAACTTATTCACAGCTTGTTAAATTCAAACTAAAAAAAAAAGTATAAATCATAAATCTAAGGATGGTGTGAATTCAAACACAGAAGCTTATTTCCTTATAACTTTATAATTAATGCTCACTCTTTTCAACCCAAAAACTCTCAATTTACGAGATTTAATAATGTCTCATAATTTACAGCATGCTTGTACTGTTAATGCTCACTGATTATTTTACTGGAAAAAGCACAGCTTTAATTTATTTGAATTATCACCCATATTTTTTTTTAAATAAGCATCTACAATTGATCTTTCTTCTGTTTAACATACAATTTTTCATGGAATAATACAACCATGGGATAATACGGACATTTTAAAGAGTGCTSTGTCTATAAAATATCTATCTGTTTGAGTGACCAGAAAGTTTTATGAATCATGTCTAAGTGTCTTCAAATATTCCCTGAATATTTACAGTGAGAGCTAGCAATAATAGTACCTCACACATACAGAATTTTTTTGTGGTGTATTGAAAAAGAAGTCCTTAAGAAACAATGTGCCACATAGTGGACTTTTTCCTGTGTCCTGAGGGACTAAAGTAAAAACTTTTGAAAAGATTAGCCAAAAATCATTGTCTCTTTCCCCACTAATCTGGATTCAAACCCAATTACATTTTGCACTGAATCTGTGAAGAACTTCACATCAACACCAAATTTCAGAGTTGCAACTGTAAATTCCCATAATTTTCTGCAGATTTTAAATATTTCTCTACGATTAAAGTGTGGAGTTGCTTATTCACAGGCTCAGGAGTGCGTTTGGGCACAGCTTGTCAAGAGCTATTCAGTCCCAAAAAGCAGTTTAGTGCAGCATTTTCAGAGACCTTAGGGATGATGAGAGGAGTGGGAAATTAACAGCTAGAGAGAATGTGGCAAAAAAAGAGATTGCCCACCCTCTTGGCAAAGTGAAAAGAAGTAGCCAGTGCAGGACAGACCTTGGAAACTCTGCTGCAGGAAGGAATAGGGGAGTGGAGGAAAGTGAGGGAAAGATCTCCTATACAAGGTAAATATGAAAGCAGCAAAATCCTGTCAAATGAAGTTATAGAGACATACCTAGAGGAAAAAGTTACCTAAAATATGAAAAATAAGCTGATACATCTCTAGGAAGGAAAAGGAATGGSACTTGGAGAAGGTCAGCAATGCCATAATGAGCACAATATAAAAAGCCAGAGCAGAGATGTCAGCAAGAACAAAGGTGTCATGGTTTTACTTGGTCCAATTTTTGGTGGTGGGGGGATGGGGACCAAGAAACTACAAAGATGGCTGCTGTGAGGAAGTTCTAGAAATTTTCTCCTTCTTCTCCAGCAAAAGGAGCCCTRCCCCCTGTGTTTTAGAGCCAATCCATCATGGCTCTGAGTGTGATGGACAGGCTGACCATCAGGCCTGGGTCAATTGCACAGGTTGGTTACACCTCTGTGATGATGTATTATCTAATACTTAAAAAGAATTCAAAACAAGGTAGGTGCAGCCGCCATTGTAGCTTTAGGTTGTTAGCATGTAGTTTTAGTATCATGCACTGGGGAAAAACAGAGCAGGAGGGTGAGGAGATGTAAGAAAAAAAAAAAATGGAGACTGAAGATCACAGTAAGGAGAAGATCGGATGGTTGCTGTGCTGTGCTATGGTTCTCGAACATGGAGAAAAACAAGTCATTCTCAAAGAACTATTTCATCAATGAAAGACCTGTATAGAAAAGGAGAGCAACCTTGCCCTGGGAAAAAAAAACCCTGGCCTTTGAGGACTGGACTGAACTGCTCTGTGGGGAGGGAGAGATGCCCCTGCCTACATCTGAAGTAAGTGGATGCTTAGAAGAAGTTGTGTTCTGCCAGGAGATTTGTGATAGTGGTCTTACGCTGCTGAAACAATGCAGTTTGGCCTTGAAGGACATTCTTTCTTTTTCTCCTACAAGGTAAAGAAAATATTCCCTCGCCACCAGCAGTTATACACTGACTGTTCTTGGGAAAAAAACAAGTTTTAAACCCACGACTAAAGGGTTGTTCCAAAAAGCAGCAAGTGAAAGGGACAGAGCACGTGCTCTGTGAGGTTGGAGGTGGTAGCAGGAGAGCAGAAGAGTTCCTCCTCTGAAATCCAACCAGATGAYATAACCTGCAGCTTGCCACATTAAAGAATTCAGATGCAGCTGCTGGGGTGAGAGCATGATGCTGCTGAGATAAAATAGTCCCCTTGCTGCTGTTCTTTGAAGAGCAGAACTCTGCTGAGCAAGGAGCAGTAGGATTATCTATAATAAAAACTGAGGATTATCTATAATAAAAAAAAAATGAATGCCACTAGTGCACCAAAATTCCAGCATATAAATTCTCTTACAACCCTTTTCTTTGTCAAATCTGGGGTGATGTTCTCAGGGGCTGATATAGGATAATCTGCTTATTAAGTCCCTCATCATTCTTAGCCCACTACTCAGCCCATACCCCATACCCAAAGGATGTATTTAATGCATTTCTCTTGAACTCAGTCTCTCTTTCCAGAGGCAAATCATGGACAAGAGACTGCAGCTGCTACAGTTGTCCAATGATGTACTTTCACTCTTCTCTTCCATGGGGAACTCTAAGAATTAAAAAGATTATAATTTAACATTTCTTGAGTATTAAAGAGAATACAAAACCTGTAGCTGGCTGCTATTCCCCAGACACTTAAAATCATTTCAACAACAAAGATCTCAGTAGGGCAGTGGGAACATCTAGATTGGCTTGCTCAGAAGGACATAAGAAGTTCGTCTCAGAAGATCAAAGCTTCAGCTCCTGACAAGGACAATATGCAAAACCTGAGGAACTGCTCCCAGTAATGAGCTCCACTACTAGTTATAGGGTGTGATAGACAGCCTGGGGGTGTTCAGGGAAAGAAACTCCTAAAATGTTTGCTGAAACTGCTGTGAGATGCCATGCTGCAAATCAYTGTACATCATTCTTTCAACAGGGTGTATGCTCAACTTGAAAAAAAGAAGAATCCCAGCACAACAATGCAGAATCCCGTTCTGAGAGCCTGAAGCAATGCCAACAGCATCTCTGTTGACATTATCACCAATCCTCTGTCTCAGCTCGATCCTGAAGACAGTCCTGGAGTAACTACAAACCCTCCTGACCTTTTAAATCCTCTTGTCATGAGGACAGGACCATACACTGCACAGTCATTCATTATTTCAGGCAGAGGATGACATTTTGGAGGAAGTTACAAAAATATTCAGACACGTGATTGGAAAAGAAAACTATCTCAGGGAAAACTCTGCATACACATTAAAAAGGGTCTGTTCCAGACGGTTGTGTGAATCTGAGATTAAGAAGGAAATGCCAGGTTTTGGACTCTGAAGTACCTCACAAATGTATATTTCCTCTCTTAATTTATTTTACCATACTTATACTACCACTGCACTATCATTTCAGGGGTGGATTAGCAGTTTTTCAAGAAAAGTGAAGTCATATCCTTCAACCTGTGYAGCATTCCTGTGAATTTCTGTAGAACTCAAACATTATTTGTGTTCAAAAATCAATCCCTCATCCCTGGTACCTTCCATAAACAATAAATTCTCCCAGTGTGTTTAAGAATTTGAAAATATTTTAAGCAGAAACTTTTGTTAGGTAGTTCWGTTTGTGTCAGAATTGCAGGTACAATCCCATGAATATTCATATTCAAGATTTGTAGCTAATAATCACAGAGAAACAAAACGGATAAAATAATAAAATGGCAAATTTTGTTTTTAACGTTGCCATGGAAATTATTTTTCACTATAAAAAGTGTATTTATAGCATAGARAATAATTTTTATTGCATAATATTTGCTAAAAATATTTTCCCCTTTGTTATTCAGTCAGTTTTGTCAAAAAGAAGCATGCATAAGTCTTTGACCAGTTGCACCTCAAGTGGCAAGTTTCCTTTACCAAAATCAGAAGAGTTTTTCAGTATTTCAGGCGTATTATGAAATTCTATTTGTTAGATGTTTGAGGATAAATCAAAGGTATCACACCAAAAGCCCAAACCTGTCACCATATCTTCATAATTCAGCCTCAAGAGTTTCCTCCTGTGCTGCACTTGCCTTTAGGATTCTGCTTATCCTGGAACCAAATCAATTCCTAAATGTCTTATCTGACCCTTTTTTATTCTCAGTTGAGAAGCTGTTAGGTGTTGATCTGGACTGATTCAATCTCTAAGTGTTTTGTGAAACTATTCTTTCCTCTGGAATTTCAGCCTTTGTTTTACTGTCCTACCAATAACTGGAACCAGAACTGTGAGATGGTTGCAAAATAAATAAAGTCAATGCAATAGAGTGTCATGACATGACCTGAATGTGGAGTAACACAGAGTCAAAAGAGATTCCAGGTGTTATGCTTAATTTTAATATATTTTAGAGTGAGTTCCCCTTATAAAAATTGAGATTCATGGGGAAAATTTATTTCCCCTATCRGTTACTTTTAAATAAAAAATGTAAGAAGTTATTTTACAATTATTGTTATTGTAAGTATGGAAAAACACTTACATGATCAGTCAGTTGAACACTCTGTCAGGTCCCATTGGAACGTAGAAGACAAATTAATTAAACTTGAAAAACAGTAAGTTGTCTTTGTTAATTCAGAGGCATATTATCCATTTCATTGCTTATGGAGTTATTTGTAATTGTAAAGAGGTAACAAATATTTAAGCTTGAGAAATTATGTCAGTTGCATTATCCCTTTAATTACACAAGCTGTTGTGTCATTTTAGTGAAATGAGTGTTTCTTCCCAAAATGGAACTGCTTAACTGGYGAATAAATGTTTTTGGAAGGCAGGCTGATCTCTGTAACAGAAGCTTCTGACTTTGGGTGTCACACTCATGGAGCACGTGATTGGTGCAACAGAAAAAAAAAAAAAGGACAAAAAGGCTTTCAGAAATGGTTTTTTGGAAAGCTATTTCATATGACAGTAAAAGGAGAGAAATAGTAACTCTGCTCATTCAAAAAATCCTACTCATACATTTTCTCTACACACTGATTAATTCAGATTATTTCATATTGAACTATGTGCATTATCAAATCAACATAAAACATATATCCTGTGTCTTTCTAAGTATTTTTTTAAGTTTCCATTTGAATAGATTTAGTTGGTTTCTTCACCTGGTGCAGGATTTCTATGTAATATGACTTTTCCTAACCAATTAAATATCCATTTTCTACCTGATGATTTGGAAACTAGCATTCACCAACATATGTGTGTTCAATTTGTTGCTTAATGGCCAACTTTTCTCCAGTTAGATTGTCAGATAGCCTAAATGTTCATATTTCCTCCCATTTTCCTCGTTGACAAACACAAATCATCACTATAAGTAAAAGCTTATTGAAGTGATCAATGTTACAACACACAATGCTTCTACTATATCAATTTATTTATGTTCTGTAGCACTTAATCCTTGAGTATACTGGAGCATTTCATAGCAAAAATAAGAAAATTTGTCACTTTGTCACTAACTGGAAATATTTAAAGGATTGTGCTCTCCTAACTACCAGTTTTAAAAAAATGTAGAATACTTCTGACATCTATTCTGTCATTGTTTCAGGGCCATTCCTTTTACAGACCAGTTTTAAAATGTGCATTTATAGGATCAGATTTTTCCTTTTGAAAGCAGCCAGCTGTGATAGGAATCCCAGCCTCCTGCACCTCTGCGGATTCTTGGTGATGGTTACCCAGTAAAAGGAAACATGAAGTAAATCCTGGTTTATGCCCACATAAAAAACACCTTGGGAGGTGTCCTAGGTTAGCTGAGTATTGTATTCCTATCATCTGCTTATGTTAGAGGAAAGTTAAACAACCCTTCTGTAGCTATACATTAGTCGAGACTGCTCTGGTTTGTTTGGTGATGTTCCTCCCTTCAAGGACAATGGGAGGGAAAGGGACAAGACACACACGTTTGTTTTTTCTCTGCGGAGGCTCTCAGGATCAGCGGTGGAAAAGAAGCTGTCTGCTCTCTGGGACTGCTCTTTTTTTCTCCCTTTCTTTGAACTTGTTTTTTCCTAAATTTTTTTTTTCTTCGTCATCTGAGAATTGGAGGATTCTCGTGGCACGACAGGTGAGAAAGATCCTTCAGTGAACCACCGGAGAGAGACTCTGTCCAACCCCTCTGGGGGCCCCGGAGGGGAAGCCACTCCCAGGAGGGGAGAGAAAGGCTTTGGGATCAACAGCTGGTTCCACAGGTTTGGTTTGTTTTTTGTTTTTTTTTTTTATTTTGTTTTTATAATTTTAAATAAATAGTTTTTTCCCCTTTTCACTTCCCTCTCTGTGGAAAAGGTTGTCTCCAGGACCCGGGTGGGGAAAAGAGAGAGAGAGAGAGATTTGCTGGAACTTGGGAGTGTTTTGCTCCCATTAAATTCATTCAAACCAGAACAGGAGGAAAGCACAGCTACTTTCTCTACTCTTCACTCACAGAAGGATGAAAAGCAGGCATAGTTGGGTGGAGTGTGTCAGCTACCCCTTACCTAAGGGGTCACATTCCTTCCTCTCCACTGACATACTTTTCCCATGAAAGAATGCCATGAAAAAATATTCTTAAATGCCCTTCCGTGTAAGCAGTGTTGGAATAGTCAAGCTTGTCCCTCACCTCTGTTAATAGTGTAACTAGAACTAAGAAAATACAAACTTTTGCCTTGGTTATATTACCAGTTTGGGTGTCATTCAAAATCCACCAGTCCTGCTCATGACTCTCTCAGAACCAGAAATAAGGGTATAACTTAACTGACTGACTTGATCTGGCTCTAAGAGCAAATCAAAACCTGTCTCMCTTTACAGCTTTGTATTTTATTGATGTAAAGAGCAAAAAAAGAGAGCTACCCAAGGCCCCTTTGGGTGTGCTAATTCCACTGTTAGAGATAACACACCTGCCTCAGCCTTGTGCTGCCTGGTGTGTCCAAGCCAAGGTGACTTTTTTGAGAAGCCAAGATAGGTGGGGTTTCTCATACCCAAGCTGGCATTGTTTAGCAGCAAAAAAAAAAAAAAAAAAAAAAAAGTATCTTCACACATGTAGACATATTGAACCAGTCATAGTTTTTTTTCTGGAAATTTCTTCTACATCCCTATTTCCTGTCACTTTATATTGTCTCGTTTTCAGACATTTACTGTGAGTCACAATAGGAGTAAAAAACAGGATGATAAAATCTACATCCTTCAATGCATGCATTTTAGAAGATAATGTTTTAACAGAGAATTTGTTATTTCAGGACCCTCAAAATTAGTGGGAGAGCACCGTCTGATTTTTCACTCCCTTCACCCCAAAGATTASAGGATGAAAAATCCAGAAACAAAAATCAGTAACTGGCCAATCAAATAATGGCCAGAGTTGTTCACATTATTAATGTCAGTTCAGACTATTTTGAGATTAAAATATTTTTATGTTCTAATGTATAATGAAGTTGGTGAATTAAATGAGTAATTTTTATTTCCTGTTCCTCTAAATATCTCCATTTCAGTGAGCATTGCAGTGAAGTTCAGTATTTTAATATAGTAACAGTAAATGTTGCTTTTTGATGCCACCTACTCTATAGCCTCAGAGAGGAAAAAAAAGGGAAAACACAGAGAGGAAACACCCTCAAGGCAGTTCAACTGAGAATTTTCATACATGAAATGAAAGGAAGATTTCCTACTGTCATCCAAATCATAAGAACCAGTGCACTAAGAAAGTGAGAGAAAAGAATTACAGCTTACTAGATGCATAAAATGCTTCTAAAGAAAACAAATTTAACCTTTGCTTGTCTCTTTATGAAACACAAATACCAAATATCTGAACTCTGCTTTCAGGAATAAAGTGTTCAATCATCTGAGCTCAATGTGATCTGCCAGCAGCTCAAACCTTTAACAGGTTGTAATATAGAATTTCTATTCCATGAGAATTTTAACATTTTTAACCATCATATGAACCAGAAGAAATTATATCTTCCTCCTAGAAGCAAAGGTTTATAAATGTTATCTCTGCTTTACCAGATCAAACAACATTTTTACAAAACTGATTATAATTGTGAGTTTTTTACTCCATCAATGGAAACTAAGGTAAAGCTGACTAAAAGTTAAAAAAAAAAAAACCCCAACCCTCATGAAAAATTAATTTTGTATTTGACATAGTGGACACATTTTGGCATCTTCTGAAACAAGACAGATGTACAAACACCTGAAGTAATTAGATTAGATTAGCAGTGGAATCCCTGGAAACAGCATTTATGTCAGTGCAGGTTCAGATTTAGCATGCACACACATACACATGTGCATATACAAATGCAGGAAAAAAATAGCAAATTTTTTGGAATGGGATTTCTTAYCTGTGAAAATGGGCTGTCTGCATTTTCCTAGTAATGGCTTTGATTCAGATTATAGGTTACAGTTCTTTACATTTTAATAGCAGAGCACAGCTGATTTAAGGAGAGGAAAGGGGACAAAATTGAAACAGCTGAGAACTTCCTTATGTCATAATTGACTTTGCTCAAGAAGAAATATTTTCTCCATGTAGGCAACTCAGGACAGATCTGAGGAAACATTCTGTTGCAGATTTTCGTTTTCTGTTCTTCAGTTTCTGGTTAACATTGCAGAATTTACTTGAAAGCCAGCTGTTTCTGAGAGCTGCCCATAAAGATCTCCTTTTTATTCTTTCTGCACTCATTTTGCAGAAGTTTCTTCTGCCAAGCACAACAAGAGCTCATYCTTCATTGTTCTTCAAAGTCACTATAAATAATGGGAATCATAAATATAATCATGTGTATAACTCAAGTCTGTAAACACAGTAACTGCTGTGTCTTGCTGAAGCATCTGCCAATAAAAGCATTTGTCAAGTTTAAAGCCTATTCAAAAGGTAAATGCTGAAAAACATCCCATATTTGGCAGTTTAGATAATAATTCAATTTTCTGAATCTCCCTCTGGCACTTGTGGAGTCCACTTTGTGTGTCTCCAGTTAAAGCTTACTCATTTTTATATCACTACCCAAATGATCAAAGCTGGTGGAAAAGCTTTTAGTCCTACAAAGGACAAGGAAGCTCGTATTTTATCTGACTCTTCATGATGGAACTCCATGCTCAAACTGATCTAATTTACTCAGATATAGCAAGAAGGAAAATACCTCAGAATCAGAGCTAAGAAGCTGCTGGCATCACTGGAGAAAAGGAAAGTTAGGTATGATTGGGGAAAAGATTATTTATGATTTTATTTCCTTATTTATTCATAATGCCAACTTTGATATTTTGTAAGAATAAGTGACATTTGAGTAGAGAAAAATATTCTATGTTTTTTGAAGGACTGGGACAAAATGAAGTGGTTTTTAATAGTGCCTATCTTTGGGAATTTCTTTTTAAATTTCACATTAAGGGAAAGGTATGGAAGTGAAACAGAGCATTTGGCTGCCATTTGAAATTGTGGGATTTTCTTTTAAATATTCCATGATAATTTACCAAAAAATATTAAAAACTATTGTTGTTTCAGATGGTATTCATTTGAACAGGAACTCATCACTGGTTTTGAGCAGTATGAAGCGTGGCATAACTCCACCATCACATTCACACCATTCCTTTTCATTGTATAAGCTCACCAGGTTGAATGAAAAGGAATTTTCATTGGTTGGAAATATAAGCTGACTGTTATTGATTATCTGTCTGCCCTACAGATATTTGGAAATTAATTCTGTGAAAATGTGCTTTATGATCTTTCCAGGAACTTAGGTGAGGCTGACTTTCTTTCTGATTTCACCCCAAGTAGGAGGGCACAAGTCCAAAAACACTGCACCCACTGACTTTCCTTGATGAACTACCTGGGTTACCCCATTGTAGAAAGAAATCAAGTTGGACAAGCAGAATTTTGAAGCTCTGGTGGCTGTGGCTGATACTGCATTTCCCTCCAGGTGTTTTTCAACACCTCCCCAAATAATCTTTTCCATGATTTCACCAGGCACTGAAGTGACACTGATAGGCCTGTAGTTTCCAGGGAAACTTTCTGCTGTAGTTGTCAGCCCCTAAAACTTCTAACATCTTGATATTACTCCTACCAAATTTTTACAGTGGTGTATGAAAATAAACTGTGATTATCCATGAGGATTAATAAGTCTAGACATACACAATGACAATTTTTAGAGCTTATTAAGTAGCTGAGAAGAAAATAGATACAAAATGTATTAATTTTTCAATGGATACTGCAACCTGAAAAGATATAGATCATATTTATGATTCATACTGCTGAACAAAGAACAAAATTTCATTTCCTGACTTTGCTGCTTAGTGTCTTACTGTCCCATAGCAAATCAACAACATTAATTCAAAGAGAAGATAAAACACAGGTGTTCTCCAAATCTCAGAAAACCATAATATTTTTTTGAAATTTCAGAGTTTTTTAAACTGTAGGAGTGATGATATTCAAGCTCACAAACACAGTCTTATTAAGTGCAAGTTAAATTTTTTTGGTTTGGGGCAGGGGGTGTTTTTTCTACAAATTATTTAAATACAAAGTTTAGTAAAAACCCAGACACTTAGATAATTTCTCCTATACTACACGTAAAGAAAGAACATTTTTTTCTTTATTAATTTATAAGAGTGGTAAAAGAAGGACCAATTTTTTTCCATTTTTTTTGGATAAGAATTCTTAATTACTGATTTAATAATGAGCCTGTTGTCCTTTGTAAAATAATAAATTCACTGATCTAATGAAATTACAGTTAGAGACAAAACCAAGTTCTAATCAATGGTGAGAAACCGTGTAGGAATACAGAATTATCATGTGATCCATTATTTAGGAAAAAAAAAAAAAATTAAGCTACTAAGCCATACAAATAGGAATGCTGATCTTTTCACAAGCAGAGAGTACCACAAAACAGTGTTTGTGTTTCTGACATCATCAAAGGATGCATGAGCTCACACTGGGATGTATTTCTAACGCTGCTGGCATGTTGAAATTCAGTGATCTCCATGTCTCTGTCATCTTTTGGATGCTTTGGACTCATGCACACCCTTCAGAAATGTTCCCTGTTGTGGCACACCATTCAGGAACACTCACAGCAAAATAAATGTAGATAAAACTCTCATTTATTTAGCATGGCTGGGTCTTGTTTTCATCAAGCAGTGCAAAACTGACTGCATCTGGATGAAGGTGCCATGCAAATATTTAAGGACACCTGTTGAAAAAAAATATATCTGTGAGTTCCCAGATTAAAACTCTTTAACCCTACTCCCTCGAATCTATTCAGAATAAAACTTGGTTCACACTCTCCCCATTTTCTATTTCCTTGTTCTGTCCCCAACAACTAATGACAATGTGCCAGTCACAACTGAGACAAGGATTGTGCCAAAACTAAGGGATCTTCTTTGCATTCTGCACAACAGCACTTGGAGGGTAATGTAAATATTAAGATTTTATCAAAAAAATTATCCCTGTTGCCTGTTAGGTGGCTGTGAAAACTGTTGCCACTGTCACAACACAGAAGCAGTTAGTGATATTCACATTTATGTGAGCGCTGTACACAGATCACGGATCTTCATACCAGACTTATATTAAGAAAGAATATATAGAATATACTTATATTAAGAAAAGCAACAGCTGATAGTATTTGCTCCATGGAGGATGGCACGTCTAAGGGGAATTTTAAATCCACAACAAACTTTTACCCATACTTCAAAGACACATTTCATTTCAAACATCACTTCTGGGCATCTGAATTATACATCTAGTGTGCATAATTCTTGCACGAGACATAGTTCTATTTATCTTTTAGCTATAGTCAATTTTCAATCAGGTCATCCTATTTATGAATTTGGCAAAATAATAATCATAATTTATAAAACAGAATTCACTGAATTAATTTTCTGCCATTATTTCTGTACTCATACTCCTGGTCTTTCCTAACCCTGTTCCAGACTCCACACTGGTGTATAATTCTCTTTTTATAAAAGATCAGAAGTTGCAGGATTTCTTATTTTTAGGAGGCTATTAAAAGCCTATTTTAAATTACAAAATCTCTAAATAGTGTAGAGATTCTTCTGAAGTCTTTGGATATCGTAATGATTCGTACCTAGAATTGTATTAATGCTTTAAGTAAATTAAAATTTTGGATATGTCTATTAACTGGTTTTTATACTTTTGAGCCTTATATTTAATAAATTTCAGCTTCTTTTCCAGCAGTTACCAAATATCTTGTTAAAATCATGAGAATAAGAAATTTATAAGAAATGTTTATTCTAAATAAAATTAATGATGTTATATCTTTTACTGAGAGATGAGGTAATTTTGCATACCAAGATACAAGGCATAATTTCTTTTATTCTCTGTCCCTCATAAGATTGGTAATGAGTTTATTTGACATTTATTCTCTGATGCCAGAGAACCAGGCTCCATTCCTGGCCTGTCTCTCTCCACTGATACCTGACAGACCACAGCTGACTTTCAAACAGTAAGGTCACTACCTAATTAAATTCTGCAGACCCCCTTTTTCTTTAATTACTCAAGTTTTTAAAACTTCAGCTCTCTTATCCATACATTGTCAGTGTGCAGTTCAGTATCTGCATGTGAACAGGTTCAATCACACAATCCCTCATTTCAAAGAAGAAATTTTTTTTTTTTTTTGTGAATTCTGTGTCTTGACTACATTTTAATAATACTTAAAAATTCATGCAAATGGAATCATAGTCTTGTCAGCAGCAAGTACAGAATGTTATTTATGCATTTGGTAGTGAGATAGACAGACTGAATGTGGTCAATTGACAGAAAAAAAAAAAACCCTTTCTTCATCCACCTACTCACACCTACTATAATAAGATAAATAAAATTTTAAACAAGGAAGAAAACTATAAGTATATAAGAAAACTATTAGTATCAACTTCCTGTGGCAGTGGGATCCCTGATATTATCCAACTGAGAAGCTGATAAATTTACAGAACTCTGCATGGTTACTCTTTTATTCCATTCTATTTGCTTTTATAACATGCACATACTCAGTTTTGCTTAAGACAAGTAGGGATCCTACAGAGCTGTAACACAGTAATACAAAAAAAAAATTGCATCAAAAACTATTTGTAAAGATAAATATTTTGCTGCAGTTTAAAAGGAGAGTGACCATACACAGTAAAGCACTGAAGTTTGGCACACCTGAGTACCTGCTACTTGGAGTATTGCATGCCATCATTTCCCACACAGTAAAATTGTTATGCTGGTTTTAGATTTTTATTGAAGAAAATGTTGCATTTTATATCATGCATTTAAACATATCCAGAATGCACAGATTTTTTTATTTTTTTTTTTTAAATCTCTGTTGGGTGTTAATTTTTCTACTTATCCCTACTACAGGGAGCCACAGTGGCAGGCTGTTTTGTAGGGGAAGTGGAACTTGGGAGCCGGAGTAAGAGCAGATGCTCTGGCCTCACTTCCCACCCAGCAACACCCAGAAAATCCAGCAGAGATTGGGGCTGCTGAGGCCAACCCAGAGCCCAGAGCAAGCTCATGGAGATGAGGGATGTGCCAGGTCATGGCCAGGGTGGCACATCTACAGGTCAGCTCCAAATCAACAACATGGCATAGCTGTGTCACAGCTGGAATGTAGCTCTGGTGGGATCTGGGGGGAGAGAAGGGGCTTAAAGCACTTCCTAAGTGAAGATGGACAGCTCATGCTGAGCCCCTACCAGCAGAATTTTCTCTAAGAGCACTTTTCACAAAATGGGACTCCCACACCATTTAGGTCAGCCCTGAAGATCCTGGAGGGGGCATGTGCTCAGCCCTGACACCTCTGCTCTGCTTGGTTGAAAAAGAAATTCAGAGAGTGAATTCTTATTACTTTCAGCTTTCCAGTTCTTCACAGCAGAGTATGAACTTCAGGAGATTCTGGTTTTCTGTCTACTGAAATAAAGTGAAGAAGAAATGCAACAAATTCTTAAACATTTCTATGCACTACTGCTTTTCACACATACTTTTCCATATCAGTTCACTAAAACAGGATATTCACAAGCATTTGGTGAAAAAACCTGGCACCTTTCCACTTACAGAGAAACCTCTCTGATTAGGAATATGAAAAAAGAAAGGAGTTGGGGGAGCAATAGATTCTTGGAAGAGATTGTTTGGCATTTTCTAAACTAGAAAAGTTTGTCAGTAGATTAAATTAGTTTGGCAAAGGCAAAGAATGGAATAAAGCTTTGAAGGGGTAACTAAAAATGGACTGCAGGAAATATTTGAAGTAAAATAATGTAGAATAAGCAACAAAGGCAATAGAAGCACGTGGGTTTTTGCTCTGCTTTCTTGTATCAGGGGGAAAAACTGTATCAGTTTTCTTGTATCAGGGGACAAAAATCTCACCTTCAAGTGAAGGAAGATGTCTGTGGATAATGCAGATCCTTGAGCAAAGGCAGCAGGGAAAAAGAGCCAAACATTTAAGCTATAATAAYRAWAATATTAATAATAAYKAATAGTAATAATGGGTCTATAAKTYCTACAAGTTCTTAAATCACTCTTGTGTCAGCAAGATCTATAAGCTGATTTTTTTTTACATGCAATTTCTTCAAGAAGCTTTATTGTGGACTCCAGGCAATCAAGTTCTGTGATTCTTAGTTGGAGGGTTTATTGTCCAGCCTTCAATAGATCAATTGCTTTTGGAAAGCTTTTCAAGTGGTATGAACACAGGCCCCAGGAATTTTTTTTCCCTCCAGTTCAGGAACTTCATTTCTGATTCATACAGTTTGAAAAGAGCAGCATAGCYTCTGATCTTATTTCTTATACAACTTAAAGTAACTCCAGACTCTTTAATGGGGTTACTTCAGATAGAAATTGCTGGCAATAAGACTGAAATGAAAAGTGTTATTATATTTCTTCCTTCATAAGGCWAAAGGAAAACATGAAACTGTACTTACTTTGAAGTTTGCAGGTTCTGTTAAAGACCCTCAAGACAAGATTTTGWGTAAKTTATTTCTGTTCAAAGTCTTATCTRTCTCACTGTTGGGGGAGGTAATTCAGGTAATTCAGCTAGCCACACTTATCTATGTGATCATGCAATTAACTGCTTCATCATTTTCTTCAGTTATGAGCAAAAGGTTAAAGGGTTTGACTTTATAACAGCGCATTCCTACACAGAAATTAAGAACCTTTCTCTCCAGATTTTGTGTAAATATCTTTACCAGGTTATTTTTCAGAGAATTTAGCATCCAGTCTATTTTAATGAGAAGGGGTCTAAAATAATGCTGACAGAATTAGTACAGCTACAAGACAAACTATTAAAGTGCCTAAAACATAATAGATCAGTGCAAAATTTTTAAAACATTTTAAAAATTAAAATCTTAAAATACATTTTAAAAGAGAAAAATATTATTTTTTCCTCTATAAGATAGTTATGCTGAAGTCTATCAAAAATCCTAATCCAACCCTTCAGAAATGGTGTCAGTAGCAATTTTTCAAGGAAAAGGYAGGATAAGGGTATTAGACAGAGGATTGTTAGCAAGAAGTGTTTGGACAACTTTTTCAGGCACACGGTGTGACTCTTGGGGGGCTCTTGTGCAGGGTCAGGGTTTGAATTTCARCAAYCTTTGTGGGTCTCTTCCAACTCAGAACATCCTATTATTCAATAATTCTTTCTGCCCAGCCATGAAGGATTTTAACCATACACTTCTCACCGTAATCCAACCTGACAAAAAGCTATGTGCTGTGTAGAAAACACTCAGTTTGAAGCATACTGACCGAAATCAATATCACCAGAATACTGAGCACAAAACACAGGGAACAAATTCAGGTTTTTTTCCAATCCTCTTTTGGTCAATGACCTTTGGTAGATGAGGAGGAGTTCTCAGACCACGGTACAGATCCTTTGGGCTGGGTATTCAWGCATTCCATCGGCTCTCTTCCCACAGAATCACTAATCTGCAGGAATTGTAAATGCATGGACAGAAAAAAAAATCCAGATTACAGGAAAGAAGGCTTCTTAMGGGATAGGAGAACTGCACAGCAAGAGAAATTCATGTCTGATCATCCCATACTATTTTCTATCAAGACTAGTATTTACATTAATGAAGTATTTTACCATCAGCAGAAGAGTTTCAGGTTTTGCCCCCTCAGCCTGTCCTTACCAGCTGTAGGGAGTGTTAACAGCTTGCATGGGAGAAAAACGCCAYGTCTTTGGCTGTCTTGAGAAAAAGAGATTGGAATGTAGAATTGATAATGCAGGTGGCTTACAATTATAAACATTACTAATACTGTAGCTTTTGCAAACCTACCAATCCTATGCTGT
>NW_026623482.1:884881-909451 GCF_030028575.1 Malurus melanocephalus | reverse complement strand
AATTCTTCTGAAGCAATAAGAAAGCAATGCAAGGACATCATGTTTTTAAGCCGCTGGAAACTCCCTACAAGATACTTGTGTTAGTTAGCCCTGGGAAAAAGTGGAAGTAGATAAGGGAAATTGGCAAGTGAATCTTTAAAGGTGGAGTTGATGTTTAGGACGTGGACCTATGAGATATATGTATAACAGAATATGTATGAGCTAATTATGTATGCTGTAAAGCTTGGACATTGTTTGCAATAAATCGAAGTTCACTTATAACTCATATTGAGTGGTCCGAGTCTTCCCTTCTGCAACACCAGCTCCAAGGGCAGGACAGACATTCCTGTTACCCCTCTGTGTCAGTCTTGGCACTGTGCTCCCCAACAAGCACAGAAGGAGATGCAGCAATTGGGTTTTTTGCCAGGAGCCACTCTTCTTTTTCCTCAATGTAAGGGTAAAAGGAAATGTGATTACCATGTGGGAATCCCATGTGGTTTATGGATTCAGATAATGCTTAACCAGAATAAAACTAAGCAGTGCTAGGGGCCAAACAGAGAAAAGAACAGAAGATTATGCAATGTGTAAAGATATTTTACTTTCTTTAGAAAATCGTTGCATGATGCAATGGGAAGACCAGTGGGATCCACAGAATGCATTTCTTATTTAAAATTAAGCATGAGTTACTTTGATTTCTTATACCACAGCAAATATCAACTAACTCAAGAAAGGATGGGAATTCTAGGAAAATCCCTTATCATGCTAAGCATTTAAAGGTATAATAAGCTGTATATCATGGGCATAAATGTAACAGCCCCAGTGAAAAGTGAGCTTTATGTTGTGACTCTGCAAAAACAGTCATGGTCATCTCATATATATACCCAAATATCAGTTTGTGACATCAATCTATATACATTCTGATTTTTGCAAGAATGGTGTAATTCCTCCATGTAGTTCCTCTATAATTGAGGAATCAAATGTCAGTTATTGCAAGATGTGGTATCATATATCCTGAAAATTTATTCCATAGCTTTCATTTTAAACCTGTTTTCTAGAAAAAACAGAAACCAAGATGTCACTTTGGAACAATTTCTCTCCTCTTTCCCATCTTTTYCCCACAAATAAAGTGTCAGAAGAAATCCTTAAATTCTTAGCAACCAAGCAGGAATTACAGTTCCATCACAGTACTTCAGTAACAGACACAGAAGTTTTTCAGAGTAACTCTATCTAGGAGAATTAGAATAGGTGTAACATCCAAATTAATTCTGCTGATGCAGCAATCTTTAATTATAATGTCCAATTTGATCGAGATACCATGTCATCAAGATAAAATAAATATATATGTAAATCTTCATTCACATATTGCYAGTCTGTTGTAATACATTTATATTKTCAGATTTMAAATCAGTGGGATACTGGAGAAATATTCAAATATTCTTGATCTGATGCCCAGTATTAAATTAGATCAAATACTCACTATCTAAATTTATTTCTACAGATGACATCGTAAGGTCTCCAATTATTTCAGTACTATTTGGCACAATCTAATTTTAAAAAAAAACAAACCCAAACTTTGTATGAAGGGAAAGTAGTTAATAATTCCCCAGAAAGTTAATTCTTTTGGTGCAATACTCAAAGACACAAGTATAAAAAACAGCATCCTCTCAGATCAGCATGATGCAGCAAGTACCAAGTMCTCTTGTGATCCTAGTGACTTTTTTTTTCTTAACATTCACCTTACTACATAGGAAATAGATTGCATTCCTTCTGTTTTGATAATGCTGTTTGATAATGCTTAACATCAGCGGTTTGAAAAAACAGTTAAAAATWCATATTAATAAAAATACATATTTAAGCTACCCAGTGGCAGACACAGTAATGGAAAAATCCAGAGACACTCAAAAAGCTCACACTAACATGGTCCATATCTGTAAAACTTTCTGTGCTCATTGTGGAACACAAAGTGAAGTGGCCAAAGCAGTATTTGTGTGGTAAATCTCAGAAACCACACAGCTTATATAAGAAGCTTTATGAACCTAAAAAGCTAGGAGGCGAAAATGTAGAATACAACAGCCCCCACAGAAAAATCCTTGTTTGAAAAGCATTGAGTCAGAGCTGACAAAGCCTTCTTAAACAACCATAAAAATTTTCAAATCCTAGCAAGGAAAATAAATAGAAGAAAAAMCGAGTGTCCTTGAATTTCTATTAAAACAGATCAATATTACATATGGACATAAAATATGTCTTTTCCTGAAAGCAGATATTTCTCARATGCCTTATGAATAAGCCTCTCCAATACCCAAAATTATTTTGCTKGAAGATGTCTGCATGTTTAAAGACATGAAATGTAAATAATTAAGAAGGTATCTGTGTAAATGACCCAATTTCATCATCCAAAAAATAGACTCAGTAAGATCTAGAACTCCTGCAGTTGTGACCTCTGCTGTGGATGCAGGATGTGATTCTCCTACAGGATGTCCAAAATTATGTGTCTCAGCTCTAACAAAGCATGAAGATGACATACAAAAGACAGTCATCAAAAGACCTTGTACATTGGTGTATTAAAAATATACCTCTAAAACYTGTGATTTTTTTCTTTCAGTCTACAAGAGTTCCATCAGGACTTTGGTGTGGGGAATATAACTTTATCAGCCATGTCCTGTAGATGAGTTATATTTGCTATATCARCTCTAACAGGGAACTACAGACAAAGCTAAGAGCTTGTGACGAATATTAATATCTGGTGATAAAGATCACAGGCTTTTCCTCCTGGGTGACGACCCAATTAGTTTCTTAATCACTTCCTAACAGTAAATTAGGAAGGTGTGAATATTCATGTGTGGTTACAGATAGCCTCTGAAGCACGTGGCTGACACCAAACCAGCCCTAGTCAGCACATCAAGATGCAGTTAGGAATCAGCTGAAAATTAGTCTATTTTGTACTGTCCAAATAGGAATATTTGTGTTTGTGTCCCATGGTGCTGCTACTCCATGTATTCACCAGGAAGTTGGGAAATATCTTTGGTTCCTGAATTTAATAGAGATGGAAATCCATATAATCAATTTTGTTGCATGTCACCCTGGTTATCTGTGTGCAGAAGCACACATTGAGAAGGATCAGGGAAAATCTGAGTRTATTCCAGTTATTCCATGATGTTCTGTCCCATTTTCTTTCTGCCACCTTTACTACTGAAGGGTGTGAGCACTATTTAAAGTGTCCATACTCGTAGTGATCTCTTCCACATAAACACCCACAGATTGCATATCTCTGCTTGGTGAGAACCATCTTACCCCCACAAATGGCCCTGTCCTGTGCCATCCAAGTGCTCTGGCTTTGTTTTAGGKCACTGTCATTTCTCTTTTTCAAGCCATTGTCATTATACATCACAGATACTAATTTTAGGGAATCAAATTTCTCCTTGGTTTAACACTAATAACAATCCTAAATCCCTMTTTTTTCTGCATTTTGTAACTGAGACTGATTACAAGGGGTAAAGCAAACAACACTTTATCAAAGCCTCCTTCCTTTAGTCAAATGTCAGAATTACTCAGGAGGAATCTTAGTTTAAAATGTAGTTACCCATTTTGTTTTACAGTTTGATTGTTCTCCCAGGGGAAAACTAGRAAGTAAAAGTAAAGCACTAGAAATATTTAACTTCACCTTAGTGAAATTTCAAATGGCACTATATTAGTAGGAGTTACAAAAAGCAATGAAAACTGACAAATAGCAAGGTAGATATTACTGAAACTGAGCACATTATTCTTTTTTGAATTATATTTGCTTTGGCTAAATGTGATCTACGTCAATGTGACATGAATACTTTCCACTGATTTTACTGTATTGTCATATTTTATCACAGATAAATGTTGTACCATATATTGTACCACAGCACARAAACTGCTGATCTATGCATGCTACATAAAATAATTTCAAATACTTAGGATGTAGAAATTTTAAAGGCTGTTGGATTGAAGGAGACCTAGGAATGACATTGGACAAAAAATTAARCATTAGTTTGCAATGCTCTGTGGCTGCCAGAGGAGCCACTTTGGGGCCACTTTGTAAATATTTCATGCCAGAAACTACAGAGATGAAATTATTTTTCCAAATTACTTTTTAATTTGGATTTTTGTCCTGATAGTTAAGACCAGACTTAAGACTCATGGCCTTTTTGACCTTCCCTTTACCATAAATAAGCAGGAGACAGTAACTAGATGTACATATACAAGAGGAGGAGTTCACTATAAAAAGGATAATAGTGTTACAGAAAAAAAAAGAAAAAAAAATAAAAGAAAAAAAAATAAAAGAAAAAAAATAAAGCGTTGTTTTTCATGGATATTTGTATGGAATAATTGCAAAGTCACATTGCCCAAACAAGAAAAAAATGCAAAGAGTAAAACTTCAGCTTCTCTTAAATCAGTTATTATGGAATAATAGTTCAACAGAAGTTAAAACTGAACCAATCCACTGAGAAGAACAGGATTGTTTTAGGATTTCTAAAGAAAAGACCGAGTTCAAAGCATTTTTCAGTGCTGGCCATGTCTGGCCAGGTGGGGTGTCAGCATGTGGCTCTGATGACAGAGACATCACAAAGAACAATCCCAGAGCAGTGTCACCACACGTCCCATCCTTGTGGCAGTGACACCACATGTCCCATCCTTGTGGCAGTGCCGTTTAGGACCAGCGGGGCAGGGGGGAAGGATGGGCTGAGCGAGGGCCAGGCCAGGATATTGGGGTGTTTCTAAGGTTTGAGGGAAGGGYGGAGGGGCTCCAGGGTGTACTCTTGGAATGGAGGTGCTGCCCTCAGAGCTGGGAGGGTGCCCGGAGCTGTCAGCCATGGTGAGTGTCCAGTGAGCTATGGGGATGGGGTTCTGTCCCCACAGCACTCACCAGCCTTGCCCTTGGCACCTCTGAGCTCCCTCATCCCCTCTCCCATTCACTCCCAGGCTCCTGTGTCTCCTGCCCCCACTGTCCCAGTTGCTTTCTCCCTGGCATCCATTCCTGTGGTAARCCACTATGAGGCCTAGGCCTGGTCAGGGCAGAGAAGACTCATGAAGGTTCTGGAACATTCTGCACCATTGGCCACCGTTGGCCAACAGCCGGCAGGTGCTGTAACTGTTCCAGTTGGGTCTGTCTCGAGTACCAATGTAATTGTATGGCAAGGGGAGTCAGCATGCGCCTCCTGTAATGGCAGAACTGCCATATAAGGGATTTTATGGTGTTAGTAAGGGCTTGTGAATGTTAAGTTACAGTTATCTCCGTTACAAGAAGTGTTACGTTTAACCGCCATCACTATTACAAACCAGGGGTATAAAAACCCCTGTATCGCACAATAAAGTTGAAGAGATTGCATGTTCAACCATGCCTACGAGGTCGTTTCTGTGTCTCTCCCGTCTCCCAGCAAATGACTGCTCCAACATATTCCTGCTGCGCCCCTTCTCTGTGGAAGGCTGGTTAACTGAGAAGGGTCACGTAGACATGTTACACCTTAGAAAGATGGAAAAATACAAGCATCATACTCAGATAGAATAATTGCTGAGACTGTGTGAGCAATTCTTCTGAAGCAATAAGAAAGCAATGCAAGGACATCATGCTTTTAACCCTAACTCCCTACAAGATACTTGTGTTAGTTAGCCCTGGGAAAAAGTGGAAGTAGATAAGGGAAATTGGCAAGTGAATCATTAAAGGTGGAGTTGATGTTTAGGACATGGACCTATGAGATATATGTATTACAGAATATGTATGAGCTAATTATGTGTGCTATAAAACTCAGCTATTGTTTGCAATAAATCGAAGCTCGCTTATAACTCATATTGAGTGGTCCGAGTCTTCCCTTCTGTGACACTTCTCTCCTCCTCCAGGCCATGGCTGGGAGCATCACCCAAATCCTGGCAGTGCTGAGCAGTGAGTGCTGGGCTGGGTGACCAGAAAGATGTCACACAGRAGTTCCTGCAGCAGCACGAGGAGCAGCAAAGCCAGGAGAAGGCTTGGCTCCTGGAGGAGATGGAGCAGAGGAGCCAGGGAAGCTGCTCCTCTCTGCCAGGCAGCCCTGGTGGCTCTGGGGCTCTGCCACAATCCTCGTGCTCTTTGGGATCTGCTGTCTGTCCAGGTAGAGCATTGCTGGCTCTGGCAGCCACAGCCAGGGGGAAACTTCCAGCAGCGCTGAGGAGAGGGAGGAGGAAGAAAATGAGCAGCAGGACAGTGGAATGGATCTGCTGATGAGATGTTCCTACACCCTTCTTGGAGAGCTGTGATTCTTCCTCTCCCAAGTGACAAACTGAAGTCAGATCCCTGCTTCCTGCACAGGCTCTGCACATGATCCCAGTTGTGATGCTCCTCCTGCCAGGAGGCACAGTAGGAATTGACCCTTTGTAAATACATTATTACATTTTCCTTTTTAAAGACCCCTTTTCTGTGAGTGTTTAACCACGACTTTGTGGAGAAATGTTATCTCTTGGCTCCATCTCCCCTCTATAACAAAGATATGAAGCTTGTGCTCAAATTTATGCTGGCASTGGTTACACTGATGCTAAGAGATTCAGCACCTCCTCCTTATGTTCCCTCTTTCCCCCATTTTTCATGGAAAGTGATATTCCTGGAATGAGAATCTTTGTTGAAGTGAAASTGAATCTGCACTGTTTTGACCTTTTCCTGCTTCATCATTATGAGTAGCTGTTTAATTTTATAACATGTGCAATATAAATTTAGAACTATTTGCAACTGCAAAATCTGAAAGTTTTCCAATCCTTGGAAATGATAAAGGGTCTCTCCACTCATGCTCAGRTTTCCATACAAGTGAGCAGTGCCCTTGCTTTTCCACGGGACAGTTACCAGTTTTGTATAAAAGAGATGATGATGCAGCTTCTCTAAAGTGCATAGGCAGGAAAATCAGTGAAGAGCTGACTGTGCCTCAGGAGAAAAGGGTTTTCTTCAAAGCAGCAAAGATGCTTGAAAAGCATTKCAGTCTATTCATAGGGAACWTCTAACCACAAATTGTCTAATAGGSTAAGAGACCTTTGCTWTYCTGAARTCATCCTGAATTGGGTTTGGAAATCTACCTAGTCAAGCATTATTTTTCTGCCTGGTTTAAGTAGCCAAGGATGATTAGCATCCTGCTGCTATTTACCTGACTTTTTTGAGGTTGTAATTCTACGTCAAAGGTTATCTCAGCTCATTTCTTCTGCCAGCTGCTTTTATTGAGGACGATGTCTCACGGCATTAAGTGAAAAGCCATGCAGTAGAAGGAGCATCAGCAGTGGCACAGAATATTAACTTCTAAAATGGCACAGAGCAGCTTTTATGAAATATGGGCAGCTGATTCCAGAGTGTTAATTATGCTTGTTTCAGACAAAATTAAAGTAAAGTAACAATGTCATTTCATAGCTGTAACAAGTAGCATGAAAAGAACATTCTTTCTCAAAAGATAACAAATAAAGTGAACATGCAGCAGGCAAACAACACTGTTGAAGGAAACCTATTTAACCAATTTTCTTTAAAAGCCRTCTTTCATCTACTCCCACTTGACAGCACTCAGTTTTTTAGTCTGGCATGTATGCACAATTTTGATTTTCTGTACATTCTCTATTCCTGTTGCTTCAAGTTCATTACTAAAGTAACCTCTGTGTAGAAAATCTGCTTTTATAGTGTTATAACATAAATCCTGTCCTAGTCAAGTATAAAATAGCCTTGCAACTCATAGGATCAGTATTCACTGAAATATTCTGTGAGCATGGAAGATACCCAATAACTATACCACATGAAGCAACAGGAGAGGGCAAAGGAAAAGAAAACAGAATGGCACCTGAAAAATTCTACAGCAAAATGACTGAACTCTGGGAAATATTAGCTAGAATTAAAAGTTATTGCAGAAAAATAACAGACTACCCTACTTAACAATATCTGATATTTAGTGATTCCTCTGGTTTTCATTAATAGTACTAATCTAATTGGAAATTTATGTGAATGTAACATGCATAACATGATTTAAAATATTCTTCTGTAACTGAGCATTTTTGAATATGTCTTGTTGAATGTTAAGTTTCAGAAAATATTAACAAAAATATATTGAATCCTGAATGTACTCTTATCATGAGCTGTTTTGTAATTTTCCCTCATTGAAAGCTTTCAATATTCAAACTAAATGAAAATCTTTTTTCTGGATTGTAGAAATTTGGGGGAAAGTTTGGGAAAAAAATGATATTTATCCAGTTTTAGTGTAACTTAAATATAGTTCCTTCTTCTGAGTGACTATAGACTATAAAAGTATAGCTACAAAGACAAAACTGCACACCATGAAAATGTGTAAATATAGGGAATAATAAATGTTTCTGCTTAATTACAAAAAAACCAAACAGAGTACTGCAGAAACAGCCATGAACTGCATCAACTGCAACTTTTTCTTCCAGTTTTAGTGCACTATCAGTAGGGACCACCAGTATTTCAGGGGCTTCATAAATTGATTGTGAAAATCAATCACAAATCACAAAAGTGATTGTGGCTTACTGATTGCCTTTTTAAAAGTTCAATTTTGAAAACTGAGGTGTGCAGCTTTAAAGCAGATACCCATTATCTTTAAGCAGRTGACGAGGGAAAAAATAATGTCCAAGTTATTTCAGTGAATTTGGGTGGCATTCTTGATGGTAATATAAGATGGAGAGGAACTTTACACAAAAGCAGGTAGTGATAAGCGGAAATGGTTTAAATCTGAAAGAAGGAAGGGTTTGATTAGATTTTTAGGAAGAAGTTCCTCGCTCTGAAGGTGTGAAGCACCAGAACACGTTGCACAGGGAAGCTGTGGATGCCCCATCCCTGGAATGTTCAAGGCCAGGCTGGGTGAAGTTTTGAACAACCTGGTCTGGTGAAGGTGTCCCTGTCCATGGCAGGGAGATGGGAACTAAATTATCTGTAAAGATCCTTTCAACCCAAATAATTCCACGACTCTATTATATATCAATATAAATTTTAAAAATCTTTATCTCATGGGCAGCCTTTAGTAGTCTTCAAGAACTAATTCTACAATAAAATGTTATGTAATATACTATAGAGTAAGCTGTGAAATAAAAAATCTAACTATGAATGATGAAATCTGGCATTACAGTACAAAATCTCTAGGGAAAAAAAAAACCCAAAAAAACAGAACTGAAAGAAAAGAAAATGCCATATTTAGGAGGCCTTTTATGGGATATAGTACACCATGTAGTAAGTACACGTTAATGTTACTGCTATGGATTTATATTTTTAGTGAGTACTAAAATGCTGCATGGAGATTTAAAACATCAATAAGAAATAAAATGGTTTGTGGAGGACATTTACAATTCACTTTAAAATCCAATCCAAATTTTTTTTTTCAATAATATATCTTCCTGGAACAAGTGTTCCAGTCTCTTGCTATTAATTTTTATTCTTACGTTCATTTAGTTTATGGGATTTTTATTGAAAAGCTTGGTTTGACCATCCAAACATATAATATTTTGTTTATGAATAACCATAACCTAGGCTGAACAAAATCTTGATGCAACAGTTTCATTTCAAGATATTGTGACTGTGTATTAGCTATCTACAGTATGTCTTTTGGGACTGAATTTTCTCATTTAATACAAAGCAGGATCTGCCTTGAAAATTAGAGCAAGGAATCCACAATAATTTGAAACTTTGAATTTTTAAAATCCAGTTTTTTAGGTACATCAGATTTTTAGGTACTTTAAGACTGCCAGTCAGAGGAGTGAATTAAGCTTTCAGCCAGGTTTTCTCCACCATGAATCTGTAGAAATGGGTTGGAAGTGCTTAACAAAGGAAAGTCCAAGGAGGCCATGAATGCAGCAAAGACAATATCAGCCTTTTCGATGTATTTAATAAAAATTTGGAGGGGAAGAGAGGAAGTCAATTCAGCTACTGGAGGTTATCAGAAATTACTTCATGTAACTTCATGGAGTAGTAAGTACAGTTCTCACCAGATTTTTTTGGCTTTGTTTTTATTCAGTTCTGTTTTTGAAAAACTCCAAGATGAAAAACTGTAMTAGAGGGCTCAGATAACATTTCTCTCTGTTCTTTCTTGCATGTGTGTTTTAATGTAGCTGAGTTGCAGCAGTGGTAGTAATAATAACAATAATAATAGTAATAATAATAATAAGCAGTGAAATGTAACTTTTACTAAAAAATCCTTTTCTAAGGCTTCAAAATTTGAAGGTATACTCTTTTTGCCTGAATACAGTTTATCTCCTCTCAGAAGGGCTTTTCTTTTTTTTAATTATGATAAGCTCAACCTTTCTTATCCTGTATATCTCCTTAAAAAGGAATACAACCCTTTCTGTTTGAGTCTGTCAGTAATTATAAAATAAAACAATATGCTTAATATATATTCTGATACTATACTACTATCAGAATTACTATATATTCTGATAAAATTGCACATAATTTTTTATGCTTTTAGAGTATTTTAACATTATCTTCTTGTGTCCTTTCATGTTTTGAAGAACATTCAGTAAGGCCCTTATATTATCTCCATGAATAGGCCAACAGGAGAACAACTCTACAGATAAAAGTGAAATGCTGACATTGTCCCAGGTGTCTGGCAATCAAGCAAAGGGCCAAATCTGCTTCAGAGGCAGCAAGATTTCCTCACTGGAACCGCGGTCTTTGGGACTGTAGGAGACCRTACAGAAGTCCCTTGACTGTCTCACGATCATCGAGATGGACTGAGACTGAACACCCCAAAAAAGGAACCCCAAGGGGAAGAAAGGGGGACTTTTGCTCAAAGGAGTCCAAGCCAGATCAAGGTGGGATGTCTGCCAAGTTTCCAGCTCCCAGGCTGCTGAGTACAACGTGTAAGCTACGGATGGCTGCATGTTCTTACTGTGAAGGTGGAGGAGAACTGTACAACCCATACTGTACACCTTACAAAACAATGGACATTCTTTCACCACCTCTTGGACATTTTTTCCACACTTCGCAACCCCTTGGCCTGCTGCCACTCGCTTTCCAAAAGACTAGAAGAAGTCTCTCTGAAAAGACCCTGACGAGATCTCCCCAACGGACATTGGTGAACCCATGGAATCCGGACCTTGAGGACTCGTCTGAGCCGTTAGTAGCTATAAACCCACTCTATCTCTCTCTTTCTCTCTTTCTCTCTTTCTCTCTTTCTCTCTTTCTCTCTCACCCTCTTCTGTCTCGAAAATCCAATAAAATTGTTCATGATTTTGAATATATACCTGCTCCTCATTTCTTTTGCACTCTGAGATTCTGATAACGAACCATCACGACTTCTGCTTGGGTTAAGAGGATCGTGACAGGGACAAGTACAAAATGTGGGTCCTGAGAGGGCAACTCAGACAGCCCAAACACKTGAGCACATACAGGAGGCTGTGAGGTAGAGGCACCACAGAGTAGTCAGGGTTCAAATCCAGCWTGTGCCCCAAAAAAATTGGTTTTATTATTAATTTTGGTCAGATCCTCTGTCATCTTTCTGTCTYATGGYTGCATGCAGTTCAGAACAACCTTTYRCTCTTAAGGGYAGTGTMAYTGGTGATASAAATCTGTCATGAATCACAGTGGCATTGTAATTTCTTACACAGATTTGAAACCCAAGTTTTACATTTTATTGCCAGGGATCAATAGAATATGTGATGTCACGAGTTTGTACCTAATGAGCTTCCAATGTCSTTTCTTTTCCCCTGGTGAATGTATTACAGAATCATTATGCTTTCCAAACCATTGGCCCAGAAGTCCACATGGAGAAAGCATCACAACCTCAAAAACTCTAAAGGCACCTTACAAGCAGAGTACCAGAGAGAAAAACAGTGTGAACTCTGTGTAGGCTGTACAAAAAAAGTCCTTCAAACCTGTGTACAAGCTGKGCACTACCTGCATTGTTGTTTTCATGGTGGTTAAAATGGCTGATTCTACATTGCTGTCTGATTGCTCATATTTCCACCTCTAAAGCTGACATTCTTTCCTTCATTAAAAAGTCAGCTGACAATCTAGGGGAAAATTGTTACAATTCTTCTCTGTAGCTAGTTAGAATTTTTTTAATTATTAAAATTTTAATTAGAGCAGTCTCAGGTGCTTCAATGTCTTTGCCTCTTTGATGGGAGGAGAGAGAGAGAGAGATATTTTTAATAGTTAAAAATTAGGAAAGTGGGTCTGCAGGAAAGAAACTTTGAAGTATGCAACCTAGTACAAAGACTCAGTTTTGATTTGTCAGATTAAAACTAGCAGAGAACACGATACATTTACATTTAATGCTCTTTGGGGGAAATATTTCCAAGTTTGCTGTGAGAAAGCACCAGTGGTGCTCCTATCAGGGCTGAACACTCTGCTCCTTACCCATCCATCTCTCTGCAAATGCTTTCTTTTCATGAAAGAAAGCTTTAAAATATATTTGCAGCARTACAACCTACACATAATTTTTATGTCTGCAGTTTCCTTTTTTTTATAGATTGCCAGTCCTCCAGGGCAATCCTTCTACATGATATTGCACTCAAATCCAATGTTGTACCTGTAATATCACTGCCTCTTTCACAGGGTTCTCCTGTGCCCCTTCCATTATTGCTCAGCCTTAAAGCTGCTTCAACACCAGAATGAATTTATCCTTAGATTACTAGACAAAACTGCTGCTATTCTTTCCATTATTTGGACAGCTATTGAGCTGCACAAATGTCATCAACTATGGTTCAACCAATAAATCATGAACTTGAAAATATTAAGCACTGCTAAATATACTCTGGTACATTTGAAAACACTGTTTCAGAAGTTCTGCCTTATTAAGCCTGAGAGCACATTTTTTATTGTTGCTTTGAATTTCTAGCAGAAGTATCATCTCCTCAGTTCATCCAAGGCTCTTCATTAGGGATTTATTTCTTGAAAATTTTTGGAGCTGAGTTCATCTATATGAGAATCAGTGTTTATTTAATTTTGTTACCCACTGACTGTTTTAAAACCTAAGCTTTCAATTTCTTAAGCATGTTCACAAATACTAAAATAGTTATTTAGAAAGATAAGCCCAGAATCTGCTGCCAAAAGGTGGCCTTTTCAACATCAGTCCAAATTGTCCACTCTCCTCCATCAGATCCCTGCCTCAGATGACTAAAATTTTAACAAAAGCAGACAAATATGATAGAAACCCTTGCAAGGATTATCCTTGACCTTAACCTAAATCTGAGAATCTTTATTTAATATTAGTGCTACTTTTCATCYTTTGCTATTTTCCCTGTATTTTTCACTCAGTATATTCAATAGAGAAGAGGTTTGGTCTCGGTGTTTCAGAAGCATCAGTGAACATGACRAGCCACTTTTCAAAGACCACATTTAGATATTCTCTGGGGACAATTATTACTAAAGGATGCATGAATAAGACACATAATAGAAAAAATAAGGGTGTTCTTTTTTTACACTTCAGATAAATAAACAAAAAAATTTTAAAATAACCAAACTAAACAACAAAAAACACCTCAACCAACATTAGAAACAACTTCTACAGATGTTAGTTCTTACTTCAGTCTTCTCAATTGGGGGCATATTATAGAAGAATTTAATGCTACCCACACTCAAACTGTATTTTTACAGACCTGTGTTACCAGAAGGGGTGGTGAGTATGGGCAGCACGGGCAGCCAGAGTGTCCATGTAGCTTTAGCTGCCATTTGAATATCCAAATTTAATCAGCCTTCCTCATGTCTGTCTCATTTTATCTGGCATCAAATCCATCAGCAGCTGGGGAGTGGGGGAAGCAAGTTCAGCTCTCCTGGGTGGTGTTTCAGGAAAGTCCCGTGCTTTGGAGAAATTTCTTGGAGTGGGGAGTTTGGACAACTTAATAGAGCAAGAGAGAGATCTCCACTGACAGCCTCTCTGCTCTGTTCTCCACTGCTCACCACTCTCACCCAGATCCCATCTCCACCACCACAGAAAATGTGAATATTACTCTCATCAGTCAAGAAAACCAAAAGGCATTTTGTTCYTCCTATTTAGTTTCTTTAACACCATTTCTGTTTTGTCCAATCTTTTTTTCAGAGGCTCCAATACACCTTTTGTTCTTTTCATTGCCTTCCTCCATAGAATCCTTTGWTATAGAAGGTCAACAGTGGCATTATCAATCAAGTTTACTTAATGAGATCTCAGTTTGGAATTACAAACACTTGAACAAACTCAACATTCTCCTACAAGGAGACACAACGATCACTGACTTGAGGGCCCCACTGAAACTATTTCTTTAGGCATAACTTTATTTAAAATCCCAAAAGCTCATTCCCATTCCAAGGCTAATTTTTTATATCCAGTTTATGAAAAGTTTCCATGCATTGTTAGATCATTTCTCAAGCTTCATAGCAATAACTTTTTTTCCCAAGCTAAATAAGCATGAAATGAGATCACTGTAAATGTTCAGATTATATTTTAAGTGTAAGTTGACATTTAAGTATTCTCCAATTATGCTGCAGAAAGGGCAAGGACAAAAATGTATTCAACATCAAATGTAAGTTTTGATTTGCCAGACACCACAAATCATATCAGCTATGAACAGTTCATTTGTCATCAACAGCTGATCATATCAAAATTCTTGTTTCTTTTGTGTAAAGCATTTTTGAAAGCCTGCCCTGAGCAATCMATGTGTTTAATATTGGAATTGAAATTTGCTTTACACAGACACCCACACCCAGTGCATTAACACAGCTGTCCTTTAAATCTGGTGTCATTATGATGTAGCACTACAAAAACTGCAGCATTGTTATATTTTCCTGTTCCCTTTCTCATCTAAAAGAATTTAATCTTTCCCTCTCACAATTAATCTGATCTAGGTTGTGTGGCATTCTTCTGCCAGTCATAAGATGAGAATGCTGAACCATCAGCAAATTTTTGATGTAAATCAATAGTCACAAGAAAATTAAGTAGGAGGCAGAGGAAGAATGTAATAATGGAAGAATCAGCTTATCAAAAAACACACTTTTCACAAATTCTGGAACTGTCAAGAGTCAGCATTTATCAAAGGATACAGAAGAACATTTCCTCTGTGTGATAATTAATATATATTTGAGAGGGAGAAGTATTATAACTAGATAACTATCATTTCAGATAATTATTATTTCACTAAAATTCATTTAGGAAGGGTATTTGTACAGAACATTTCCAAATGGACCAAATATCTTTAAAATATGAATGTGTCTCTATTTCCTCTTGGGTTGTACAAAGAACAGAATAGAATTTGGTTTTTTTGATCTTTGTTACAGGTGATTGTACAGGGAACATGCACAAATCCTGAGGTGTCTTTCCACATAAAAGTTTTCCCAAAGGAGAATAAATTAGGGGAATTGTTTTGCTAGTCTTAAAAATTTTGCGTCATCATTCTCTTACATCACATGAYCTCAGATAATTTGGATAAAAAGGAATATAAAGCAACTACAAGTTCAGAGTTATGAATTGCATATGATAATGATTTATAGCACTAAATTATACAAAGTATTGGAATTGATAATGATTGGAAAATCTATTTTTGATCCTCCTAAAACTAGCTGCAAAGGTCTCAGCTACATGAAATCTTTATTATAAGCAGAATACAAACATAAATAGTCCAATCAACATTCAAAKTCCTCTCATATATGGGTATCTGAATATACTGAAGATTAAGTGTTTTGTCTAAATTCTACACATTTTTTATAATTTATGCATTTTTAATATTTTTTTTTCTATTTTTTTCTGTAGTTTAGATATTTTAACATTAGAATGCCAGAGGTCAGTGAAGTATTTAAATAAGGAGAAATGCATATTGATTAGAAATTAAGCCACACTTGTGCACATCTCAAACACCATGAGCTGAGCATGTGCTGTTCTGCTGTTTTAGAGTTCTTTGCCACCTTTTTATTGGTCAATCAGCAGATACAGAATCTTATCAATCACTTCATCTACCTGAAGCTTCTTCCCCCACCTCCAAAGTCACTGTGGTTGCTGTTACAGCCAATAAAGGATGAAGATTCTTCTTATCCATCCTTTTATTTCTATAATAGTTATGGAAATATTTTTGCTGTCTTTACCACTCTAGTCAGATTAATTTCTATTTGGACTTTGGCCCCTCTGATTTTCTTCCTACATAACCTCATGACATCATTTTAATCCTCCTGATTTGCATGTCCCTTCTTCCAAAGGTCATATACTCTCCTTTTATTCCGAATTCCAGTAAAAASTCTCTGACCAGCCAGGCCAGTCTTCCCCAACACCTTTTCTTCCCACCTGTGAGGATGGCCTCTAAGATTTCCTTCTTGGAGAATATCCACCCTTTCCTGAGCTCATCTTTTCAATGAGACTCACCAGGAAGGTTGGATTTCAAATGATGAAGATGAGAGCATAAAATATACTTACCAGTAAAAGGAGGAAATGGAACAAATTTAAATAAATACAATAAAACTGATCRGTATTTGTGAAACAGTATACAAAAAAAAACAATATACCAGTAAACAATATAAAATATCTTATTCATGAGACATTAATAGCAAGCTAACATCACATTAATTACATTTTAATCAAGCTTGTTTGGAATAATGGATGTAAYATGCCATAAGGCAGTGTAGTGCAGATTGAATTGGCTTTGTCTTCTTTGTCCAGAATACCAAAGGGAAGAATCATTATTCTGCTGCAGCATGCCAGCTTCTATTTATGGACTGTCATTTTATTTTCCTAGCAGTTCATCTAAARATGTGTCACACGAGACCCTCCCAGATGCATACTCACTCTTTCAAAAAATGTGTTGCCTCTTCCACAGCATTGTTCCAAAAGATGTGGAGTAATCCTAAATAACGTAACACATAAAGAAATGTTACCTGATTTAAACACTTTTACCTTTGCTGGCAGTCAAGCCCAGTGATTGCAGACAAATATTTTTATTTGTTGACTTCAGTGCACACTTAATCAATCCCTTTAAAATTCTAAATTAGAATTTCATAAAGAATGTATTTATACCCTAAGAATGAAATACTGTAGCTATGATTAAATTGCAGGTTGCATCTTGCAAAAATATCTTTGCTGTAAAATACTACAACTTAATGATATAGYGCACCATGCAGGCCATATATATTTTATAGAAGCTATCCAAAACACACCATTAAAATGAACTTAAGAGATTTCTTTTGCACATTAATTTTAAAGTGACAGAAAGAAGAGACAGGCAGTACTTAAACCCCTACTGTGTCTTTTTTCAAGATTGTAATTACCTGTGTTCAGACCTGATTTTGCAGAAATAACTAGATCTCTCCTTTTACATATTTTATATTTTTTACCATTTCCATGCTCAAAACCTTTTTCTTAAATCACCTTAAATATGTCATAAAATGTATTCTTTTGTCAAAAGGTCTTAACATAAATAGAAATAYTATTTAAGACTTTGTAGTATTTATCAAAATTCTTTTAGGAGCAAGCCTTAAATGAAAACAAAGGAGGGGTGGAGAGCTCATTGTARCCCCATTGAAATAAGTGTTTAAAAAAGAGAGAAGGGATGGAGACATCAYARAATCATTRATGTTGGAAAAKATCTCYAARATTATTGAGTCCAGCCTTTGGCCAAACACCTTCCTGTCATCTAAACCACAACWCCRAGTRYCTCATCCAGTYATTTCTTGAACMCTTCCAGAAACAGCAGCTCTGCCACTTCCCAGGGCAGCCCATTCYAACAYCTWACCAYCCTTTCAGTCAAGAAATTCTTTCTGATGTCCAACCTGAGCTCTTCTGGTGTATCCTGAGGTTATTTCCTTTTGTCCTGTCTCAGTTTTCTGGAAGAAACGCCCGGCTGATCTCTGCCTTTCTACTGTTGCCTGTCAAAAGACAGAAGAATTCAAAGACAAAACTTGTGACATGTTGAAGTGGTAAGATAAAAAAAACAATGTTTTAATGCAAGCTTTCAGGTGCACAGATATGCCTCTTCACTTGCATGATAAAGGATTTTTACAATTTTTATGAGGTTAATTAATTAGTGTATCTAGCAGGTACATCCAATAAAAGATCAGTTGCCCCAGTAAACTGCCCTTGGGGTTGGTCCAGGGGCTTCTTTGCTCTATTTCTTCTTATATTAAATATAATAGTATATATATTATTATATATATATTAATATATATAATTCTTAAATTCTGGTGGAAAACAATATGCCCTTGTCAGAAACACTCTTCTTAAGAAAAAGATTAAACAGAATTTCAAGGATGTGGTAGTAAAGATTAGCTTATTGTGAGAAAGGGCAGGAAAAGTACTAGAAACCATAGAACTATATATTAAAAATCTACAGGGCTACAAATATATGAAATATATATAAAAAGGTTAAAAAACCTTCAGGCATCAGTACAGCTCCCTTTCAGGGAGTTGGAGAGAACAATGAGGTCCTTCTTGAGCCTCCTTACTCCAGGCTAAACACTCCCAGCTCCCTCAGCTGCTCACCAAAGTGTGAAGTTTCTCACTACTTAAAGTATCTTTGGTAATATTTTTCTTTTATTTACCTTGCTTTTTCTGAACTGGAAGCATAAAATGTACAGCATTGCTGACTGATTCCTGGCACTCCTCTCCACACTCTGACCATTTTTCCCACTGGGAGTGAATTCCCATCAGGAACCAGCTGTGGTCTGTGACAGGAAATGTGTTCATCTGCAGAGCATGGCCTTTTCATTYCAATTGGCCTCTGAAATATATATTTTGAAGGACTAAATTCCCTGTCCAAAAACCCTCCTCATTTCTCAGCAAAGTAATAAACTCTACAGCTCCCATTTCCCTACCCCATGGCTCACTGTTGGCATACACATTAAAACAAAATTGTGCTCCATACTGCTCTGGGGTCTGTCTGGCATTGCTGCTCACTCTCTGACACACACACAGAAGGAGCTTTGTTCACAAAAATAAGCAGGATTTACACCTCAGAGTTTTCTAACTCTTGACTTTCTAAAGCATTTAACATTTGGCTTTCTGCAACCTGAGGAAATGTTTTTAAGCACCGTCATTGATGTTTGGGTTTTCCTCTTTTACTCATATCTGCTGTTCCAGTAAGTCTGGGGTGGAATGGGGGAGGTAATTCAGACCCCAAAAGGGGTTTCAGGAAAGAAGGAGGCATAGTCCAGGCCAACAGAACCCAAAACTAAGAGCCAGAAGGGAAAAAAACTCCAGAACTTCTTTCCCCATCTTCCTAAGGCAAGAAGGTTGGCTTTTGTTTTTACTTTGCATCCAGTAAATATTACTTTGCAGCCAGTCTGGTATTTGAATATTTCTAAAAAAATCAGAACAAAGATAAACAAGATCCTGCCACAAGGTTGAAATAAAATATATTGATGCGATGAAACTGAATAGAGGTAATTTATGATGCCTGAAAAACTCTAAATCAGGGCRTTTTTCTGTAACATAGACTATACAAGACAATTACAGGGAAATTCAGGTGGRGTCTAACAAGAAGACAGGAAAAACAGAACTCAAAATAGCAGGAAAATTGCTAACACAACAAATGTTTGACAGGAAAAAAAATTCCATCAAAATACAGGCGCCAGCCATCTTAACCCCTTCACATAAGTTGTTTATCTTCTTGTGAGATGGCAACATGCCTCAAACACCTGTGATCAAAAAGAGTGTGGTGGAACCTGAAATTAATGAAAAAAAAAAGAAATTAGAAAGTAAGATTGGAGGTGTTTTTTTTATTAAAAACTGCTTTATTAGAGAAAGGCTGAAAAATAAAGGAACAAAATTAATTATTGTTTACATTTTTATGAGTTTATTTATGTAAAACTAACTTTGTGAGGAACATATTCTCCTTTGTAAGTAAAAAATGAGGAATTCAAAAGGCTTTGGGGGATGGGAATTGGAAGTGGTGCTGCTTGCAGGCAACACAAAGTAGAGGAAGACTAGAGCTCYCGTTCAGTCTTTGCTTGTTAAATAGCTCCCGATGGCACATTCYTTAATCAGAGATAGTGCTGCATCTTTCAATTCAGACAGATTTAAAAAAAAACCCTAAAATTTCCCTTGAAAATGGAAAACACTGCGAGAAATGAAAATAGAAAGAGAAGGAACGATTCAGACATATTGCAACAGCCATAAATTTGTGTTCTCCGTATTTATACTATTGTGCAGCTCACAATTAGMCTTGAAATTGGCACTTGAGGGATGTTGCAAGAAATTATGCTCTGAATGTTGCTAAAGACAAAGTGAATAAATACTTAGCAAAATGCATCTTGCTATCCTTTAGCTCAGCATTGTTCATGCCATCAAAAATTGTAGCAAGCCCTCTTAATAGAAAGRGGAGGAATATATATATTTCCCATACAGGCAAAAAAAAAAAGTGCTAGAATTGTTTAGATCATTATTTGTGCATAAGATTGTCATTAAAGCACGATTTAGTTTTTAGAGTCTMTATAGAAAAGGATTTGTGATTTGAGATAAGGACCAGGAGAGATCATTCACCAAACACCRTCATGGGCCAAGCAGGTTCTAATTATAGATATTAATTTAATTCATCACTAACAAAATCAGAGCACTGATAATAGATAATGAATACATAATGAAAACAAAGCCTGGCCATGCAGAATCACCTCCTTCAATCTTCTGGCCACTCTACTTCTGGTGCAGCCCAGGACAAAAAAAAAAAGATGAAAGGAAATGAACCCTGCTGATGACATGGTGGAACAGAGAGCTTCAGGGATGTTCTAGGGCAGGCAATGAGGAAAAAATAAAAAGAAAAAGATTGCTGTAGAATATTCAATCAACGGTAGCAGAAGAACTTTATTTCAGGTTTATTTAGCAAAACCAAAGAAAGCTCCTGTGGTCAAGGTGTGACAATTKTTCTACTCCTTCTTGCTCAAGTGCCACTTCTGAAGTATTTTACCAGAATCACACAGATATATGTGCCCTTGAAAGCTTGATGGATGACAGTGGACAAATTTGGTTAGGACCTTGCTTCAGATGTGAATTTCAATGAGCCATTAAGACCCCAGGGAAAGAAAAAAAGTGGGAAGGTAGTCACAGTGACATGCAGTACCCAAATTGCTGAAGTTTGCTGTGCTTTGCTTTTTAATATTTTTGATAAAAGTAGAAGGCTAATGGTATTCTCATGTGAAGTACAGGAATAGGCAAACTCATGAGATTACTGAATCATGGCCCATGAAAAAAATGCTTCATGAAGCCTGTACACTCTTTAACTATCTCTAAAGACTTCCTCCTTTGCAAGCATCTATATATTTTTAATCTAATATTGCCTAGCCTAATAATATTTTTTTCTCCAAATTCAATTATGGCATTGATCCATGGTTGCAAATAGGCTTGTGCAATGAAACTTATTTTCACTGCAGGTTTCATGATGTTTTTATAGCTCAACACATTAGATTTGTTGTGCTTTTGCATGTGCTTTAATATTTGTTGTGCTTTTGCATGTGCTTTAATATTTGTTGTTAGTGTTATAGAGAAGTTTTACTTTCAGTAGAATAACAATCATTTTAAAGCAAATATTTGTATATTTGGGATAGGTGGCAGTGTAGATTAGAGATGTCCATTATGTTCACTACAATACACTACAAATTATGAGTTCTCTACTTCCTACCAAATGAAATTTGTTTTTAAAATTTTGTTCAAGCACAATTGTACAGGGAATAGGCATAAAATAGAAGTGAAGCAGGTTTTAAAATTAGCTGTTCATTTCACAGAGTATTTGACATGCTTCACTAAATATTCTACAAATGGCAAAAGTCATATAAGAGAGAAAAGGAGAATATTCTGTATTTCCCTGATTACTTTTCTAGTCTGGTGTGGAACATGTTTTCTCAGAGTCAGTGTGTTTGTGACAGCTAGGGATGGGATTGATATTAATTCTGAAACTTAATCAATTTTGGTTGTCTCATCTTGATAAGGAAAGATCATGAAATAAAGTTACTCTGTTTTTCTGGTGAGGCTTTGTCGCTATAAATAAGCAGCACTTGAATGAATCAATGAAAAATATCTACTTAAAAATAGCTAAAAACAAGTAGGTTTTTTTCTTGTTTTTTCTTGTCTTTTCTCTTGATTAGGAGACATGACAGAAGGTGCCATTAGAAATTTAAGTTTTAAATACAATATTGGTTAATTTAGGTGTCTGAACAGCTCTCTAATTTCCTTTTCTCAGGGAACCTCTGTCTGTAGATAACTAACTCTCATGGGGACTAATCCAAGTGGATCCCAGCCTGGTTTTGGTCAGGAGAGTAGAAAAACAAAGGGTGGAGAAAAGGAAGTGGCAGAAGGGAAAGAAGTTAAATGCCAATCATTAGACACAATTCATAGAGTGGATGTCCTTCATATTCTTTGTTTGTCTGTAGAGCTATTCTGCCAAGTCTAAGTGAAGGATTTACCTACATATGGAGACACTGGATAAAAGAAAATAAGAATTACCTATGACTGTTCCTTCCAACGATGATTATAAAGTCTGTTATTTTGAGTTTCTTCAGTTATCTATATCATGACTGTAAAAATGTCTAATGGAGTTTGAAATCCCTGTTTTCGCATTCTATTTCTGATTATGTACCTCAGGAAGGTACAATTTAACTTTATATTGCTCTTCTAAGAATAAAACTTGTCTGCAGTGTATGCTCTTATAATATTAACAATAATTTTGTCAAATATAACTACATTATACTTTGAAGCATTCTGAAAAAATGCAGCTTTTATTCTAGATGTTATTTTAAGAGAAGYCTCACAGGTGTTAAAGAAGCCTATAGAAAAGAAGTTCTTCATATTCTGTAACTTTATGTGCATGAAAATTCCCGGACACATGGACAATCCTTAGTGGAGTCCAGAAGAAACAAAATATGCCACRCAGCCCTGCTAAATTCATTGAGCTGCAATGAACATGTACAAGATAATAAAAGAGCTAGTAGATCTCTGCTGCTGTAGATAACAGTGGAACAAAGTTAAGAAATCTGAAACCATGGGGAACTCAGTTTAGGTAATCTTATGGTCAATCCTGTTGGAAAAGAACAATGAGAATATTTGAAGTGGCAAAGGAAAWGAATGCACTCCTTTATTTTTCTTTTCTCCCACTCTCAAGTACTGTAATAAGAAAATTTATATGTTAGCCATCTTTCTAGAAAACATTAAGATCAACAGTAGATACCCTTTTCAACAGAACACCGAGCAGGATGCATTGGACTTAAGATGCAGAGGAGATTTAAGATCCTAATTTAGAGGAAAATCACTGAATATAAAATATGTCTAAATACAAAGTAGGAAAGGAAAACTAAAACTTTATTTCCTACAGAAAGGCTGTTAGTGAGAGCACAGAAAGAAGTCTAAGCATCTCCCTCCTGATCCAAGCACATAACTCTGAATCTGCTGCCCACTTCCAGTCAAAAGGCCCAGGTGCAAAATAAACATTTGATCCTTTGACCMTGAAGCTGAAGAATCCCTAAGCAGAATATGATCCTCTCTTATCCTCTTCTACACAATTTTTGAAACACTAATGCTTTTAAAGAGCCACTACAATGGGTCACTTGAGGCCCCAGATGGTTCCTTCACCTTCTACATCAGTGGTAGGACAGAACATTCAATTTTATGTCAATTTTGTGTTACTTGAATTTTTCTAATTTTATGCAACAAGCAGTGCACACCCTGAAGCTTTGTGTTATTGCCCTGAGAAAGAAAAAYACAGGACTTTGCTGATACTTCACCTTTGCTCAAATAACACTCCCCAAAGTTTAAAATAAGAGATGCAGAAAATGTTTATCTTTTTATTATTTTCATTGGTATCTTGCATCCAAAGCCTGCATAAAAATACAACAGTACCAAGAATTTTGTTCTTRACTTTGAACCACAGGAAGGTAGTTATTTACTTTATTTTACTTTTGCTTCARCTGAAAGTTGAGATTTCAGCTTCTGGCAAGAAGTTCTGTTTACTGTTCTCATTATTGAATTCTGTATCAACTCAGATTTAATACATTTAATACATTGGTGGGACCTGTGTTAATTCTCTCTTTTCCTGTCCTCAGTTGTACAACAGGAATAAAATAAGTGGAAAGGCAGGAAGAGCCTAATAGGAGGAAAAATTCTGAACTATACTGGGTTTTGGGAGTTAGAGGAAGTGGAGTGTGTGCATGTACATGAGAAGGGGGTGGAAAGAGCATAAGAAAGGAGAAAGAAAATCCTACATTCCTGTGTTTCCAATTAGTGTGATCTCACTGCTGTGGCTTTCAGTCACAGCTCTCTCCTCAAAGCTGTAAAAAAAAAACCAAACTCCTTTCACAAGATCAGCAATATTTTTTTTTCTGTTTAAGCATCATTTGGAGAGACAGAGGGAGTGACTGCTCTTCTCTCCCTGTCCTTTGTGCTTCATCTGACAGTTACAGGCTCTTTAACCAGACTGCAAGCAGAACACATCCCTTCCTATTTCCAGAGGGTCTCATATTGATGCCTGATGATTTTTGCTTTTCCTTTTTACGCTTCTGTACCCTCTATGCATCCGCCTGTACCCCTTAGCCCACATGTTTGTAATTCCTGAAGCTTGATGTTCCAGCTTAGTTTAGGAGTTCTGCTGGGCAGAGAGACCAAACATCCTGAGGAAGGGCTCAGTGTGCCCTGTGCTATCTTAAACCCGAGCTCAGCCTTGGGTGAAGCCTTCTGTCCAGAACATCTTGTGTAA
>NW_026623482.1:864157-884595 GCF_030028575.1 Malurus melanocephalus | reverse complement strand
CTTCACATTAAACACAGAGCTGAAGGCAATCTGAGCTGTATTCCTGGGGTGACTACCAAGATTGAAATACTGAACATTACTGAAGGCAATGAATCAAAATGACTACAAGCTGGCTGAGCAGAAGAGACATGTGGATAAAAGTGTGCCAGGTCTTCCACTTTGCATGCCCTGCAGCCATTTACAGCATTTCAAAATGGGGCACAGTCATTTCTGTTTGGATGAAATAACATTTGGACAATGTGGCCTCCTGAACTCTGTTCAAAAGCAGATACTCATCATTTGCCCAATTAGAGACATTATAATSCTCTTACATGCCAGGAACTTCAAATTCTATAGACCTATTTTGTAGATTTATTTGCTGTATATGTCTCCAAGCTCTTATAGAATTAAGGAAATAAAATTTATTGCAGAATGAGCCATTTGACCACATTTCACTCATTATATGTCTGGTTTAAAATGGAATTTATTTAGTTTTAGATACACTTGTTTCTGTCCCTTGATCATTAAATGATTTAAGAGTTTTTTGCACCAGCAGTGTCATCAATATTTGACCACATCTGTTGTCACATTGACAGAATTAGCCAATATTCTAGTTAAAAACAAGTGATTAATCAAATGTCAGCACAAAGCTTAACAGATTCTTCATAAAAAKTCTACAGCCTGAAATATCTCATGTAAATTAGTGAGTACTTTTAAAGAAAAAGCACTTTTACATAAGCTGTATTGATTCATGTCTTGAAGCAGAGATGCAGGAGAGTGCTAACGTTTACCAGAAAAAGTGTGTGTTAATTCAGCTATATTTAGAAATGAGAAATAGCTAAGGAAAAGAAATCTCCTTTCCTGAAGAAAATTGAGCTCATTAATATTGTCTTTTCTTTTTTTTTTTTTTTTTTTAATTAAGTATTCAGGTCAAATATGTACAGGAGTTTGTATTTGACTCTTTGACAAATAAGAAGTGTAAAGGACACAAAAGAGCCTCAGACATCAGGCATTTAGCAACCTGAAAGATTGTGCAGAGGTTAGAATTGATTCTCAGTTTCTCTGACAAAGCAAGGCCTGTGGCTCTGCATATGTTTGTAGTTATAGGAGTTTGATTCATSTTTCTTAAGGTTTCTTACTAGATCTGAAAATGGTGGGCAAAATTTCTGTCTTTTTTTTTTGCATTCTCAAGGCTTTAGAAGTGGCAAGAGAAATGGTCCAGTTTGTCCATGCTGGTTTGCCCCTGAATCACAGAATCAGGGAATCTTTGTCTGGAAAGGACCCTTAAGATTATTGTGTTCAGCCATAAATCCAGCTCTGCCAAATCCCTAAACCATGTCCCTAAATGCCCCATCTACATGTAGCAACATTCCATTAGTCTGAGGAGGAGTGTGTTTTGCAGGTCCTCTTTCTGATATCTTTAAGACCTAAACCTTGACATTTTTTAGGAGGTTTAAAAAAATTTCAGGACTCATCCATTTTCCTAAAGCTCAGTCACTTTGGGCAGTGCCTGTCAGTGTGTARAGCTGTCAGCACTGCTTCTGAAGGCAAATTTAAGTTCCTTACTGATTTTATCATCTTSCCAGCAGCTGTGACTCAGTAGAAGATCATCAACTTACTGCTCATCCAGGAGCAGGAWAGAGGAACAGTTTCCCAGTGACATTTCAAACTCAGCCATTCACAGCAGCTCCACAAGTCAGCATTTCTYTCTGACAGCTGTCTTTTTAGCTTTAACGTTTAGACTCTGGATAAGGATTGATTTGTTCTTCCTTTTCGAAACTCCATAATATCTAGGTCCAAGGTATAATAGGAGGGTACTGGACCAACATAAAAACATTAGAAAAGCTTCTCTTATATCATATATCCCTTCTGAAACCAATGTGAAGGATACACCTGGGAATAGTCTGAWTTCCTACAATCCCTTAGGGCAAGAGGAGCAGGGTGTAATTCAGAGCACTCACTGACTTGTGCCACAGTTGTGCTCACAGAGATTTTCTCMGGTTGACAGAAGGCAGATCTGTCTCAAATGTGCTCTGATGCACCCCAGGTGTTCCCTGGCACAGTGAGCTCTCTCTCCCACGCCACATCTGTCTTCCCAGGTGGCCATCACCTTCCCAAAGATCATCTTTAACGCGAGAACAGATGAAAGCTGGGSTCTGATTGTGCAGGCAGCTTGTCATCTGCAGGTTATGAAATACAGTTCTTTACTCCTGGAAGTTCAAGCTCCTAACTCTAGCCAGAAGACTGTAAGCATGAATGTGTAAGTGCTTACTCAGGTCTTCATAACTTTCCTGGAAGATGTAACTGGCAGGAATACCATGTGAAAAGAGGCATTAAAGTTAATAAATAACAAGTAATCTTTCCCCTTTTTTCTCCCTTCCACTGTATTTAGCCTTTGTAAATGTAACCTGGTTACATTTTGTTCACAAAAACTAAGCAGTGTGGAGCACCATGATATTTCTGCATTCTTAGATGTCATATACATGTGAAAATAGGAAATGACAGGGAGCTGAATAATTTTGCTAAGCAAAATCCATCTGGCTAAGCCACACCTGGAGGACAAAATCACAGCAGCAGTGTCTCATGAAAGGTGTTACAAGTAGGAAATAAATGTTCCTCCCTAATTTCCTGGAAGGAGAGAGAGGTTTTCTGGGAGGAAGCATTTAGGTTATGGTGCATAACTGCTGCCAAGCTATCAGCTGCCCTTCCTCACTTTATTTATGGTCTGCACAGCCATGCCCACTCTAATAGAGCTTTATATCCTCGTGTGAGGAAGCACTGGGGTTTAAGAAATCACACAATTCTTACACCAAAAGAATACAAATGCAGTCTCAATGAACAGAGSACATTGGCTGCTGTGCTCCTGGAACAGAGGGTGCACATTCTGCTGCTTCAGAGTAAAATGGAAAACAATTTTATCTTCTAAGGGAGATGAAGTGAGCATCAGAGCAAGTTAAACACTACATGCTGTGAGTCTCCACAGAGGGAAAATAGTGTCAAAAACCTTAGCCAGAGGTTAATTGATAATCGGTTTAATTATTCATCTGCTATTAATGATTACTAATGAGAAGCATTAGAATAATCAATGTTCCAGCCCAGTGCTTTGCCAGATGTCGTGTTAATTGCAGCTGAAGATAGCAGTAGCTTAGCAAAATACAGAAACAATTAGCATGATTGACTCGAAGCCACCTCAYGCCTCTCTGGAGCATTGTTCTAGCAGCACACAGAGCAGTATAAAATTCTCTGGGTTTGAAGAGAGGGAAAAGAACATTCCTAATGGCCTTTGATATAACCCAGATTTGTCTCATAAAAGGTAGAAATTACAGCAGGTCTGACACAAGCAAATATATTTGCTCGGAGAGATCACAATCACCGGCTAATAAGAGAGGAACTACAAAATAACCTACAGTGAATAAAATGCTAACACTAGTAATGGCTAATTGAAATTAAAATCTACTCTTTCCCCCATGAAAAATTTGTTGAGCTTTAATATTCCCAATGAAATTTCACTTTTAAATTATGCTTTATGACCTGAAACAATCGTAAACCACTAAAGCACCATGTTGTTATTCAAAATATGCAAAGCAGGTTCTYAAACTACAGGTATTGTAAAATGCCGAGAAATTAAATTTTATTCTATGCAGAAATAAGATTTCATTCCACAGTTGAAATAGGAGCTTTAATCTGGTTTATATGGATAAAGTGCAGGACTGGATGAATCCAGAGGAGGATATGTACATCAAACACATCTTCCCATCACATAAAAGGGTTCTCTCTGTCTCTCCACATCCAATTTGATCCTCAGCTGTAAGATGAAAACTGGAATGTCTGTCTCCACCTCAGGTGGCTCTGCTCTAACCCCAGACTCGTTTCTATTATTCAGTGTCTCCAGAAGGCAGGCTTTAGGATCAGAGAGTCCAGAGCAGTAGTGCCAASACCCATCAAAGAAAGAATTGGGAATGGCACACAGAACACCAGTCCATGCAAACTTTAATGAGGTTCATGAAAGTTAAGCAAACACTGAGCTATCCAATAAATGTGGCTGAGCTGCCTATCAGGTTTTTAAGCAGCCATGATCAATGAGGTATCATACAACCTTGAGTGACTGGGATGTATACAACACAAAACTGTTCTTGGATTATTAAAAATTATTTTTTAATTCACTCTGATGCTCAAAATAGGATGAATTTTTTGATTGTTATTGGAAAAGATGGTTAAAAGCACACCCACATTGATGATCAGTGTGTCAGATCCTGTGCACGAACCACAGTTCCTAATCACAAAATTCTGTGTGACAATCAAAAATCAGCAGTGACTCTGTTTGCTTTATCTGATTATCATGTGGTGAAGGTGAGAAGTTTCCTCATTGAAGGTTGGCTTGTGCCTGAGGGGTCTAGGCTASACCTGGCTTGCTCTCATGGAACTAAGGGAGTAAGGAAACATGACCTGCACTGAAGCTGAGAGAAGGACAAGGATCAAAGGGAAGGTTCTACTACAAAAAAAGCATTTCTGTGATGTCCCAGGTACCTGCTGATGTAAAGCTGGTACCTGCTGATGAGGCTTAGTCCTTAAGTTGTAATGTTTTACTTATCTAGACAGAGGGAAGGTTTGCAAGTGCCTTATCAGTACATCAAACATTGTAATGTTGCTTTCAGCAGAGGAACATGGGAAAATGCTGCAGTGGTCTAGAAAAAAAGGATTCTGACAGGTCTGTCTCCCTGAGGTTTCTGTCTGCTGTAATTGTGACATATGGTCAGAAGTCTTGGGCTTTAGTGCAAACTGCCCTAAAATTCACRAGGATGAGCTGGTAAAGACAGACGAGTGGCAGGAGTTTTCAGGAGTTTTATTATGAACATAAACTCCAGTATTTTGGTTGTTTCTTTTTCATAGATAGATATAGATATAGATTATATATAGAGATTGATAGATGATGTAGATGTAGATATAGATATAGATATAGATATAGATAGAGATAGAGATAGAGATAGAGATAGAGATAGAGATAGATATAGATATAGATATAGATATAGATATAGATATTAGATAGATAGATATAGATATAGACATAGACATAGATTATAGATATATATTGATTAGATATTGATTAGATATAGATATAGACATATACATAGATTATAGATATATACTGATTAGATATAGATATATGCAGTTTGCTCCATTATAAGACATATCTGCAATGTCTGGGGATTGCTTTTTAAAACCAGCCAGCAATATCTGAAGTATAAGATACAGATACTTTTTTATTTTAAAACAACAAAATTAAGTTGGTGAGTGGAGTCTTAAAATAATGGAGTAGATGTTCTTCAAGCACTAACAGAAATCCCTTCAGGCATTTCACTCTACCCCAGAGAACACAGAAACACTTGTCTAAGAAATAAAATAAAAYATTTACTTTTTGACCCTTTCTTTGGCTCTTCTTCCATGATACATCTTCCYCTGGTATTTTCTGTACTACTTCACTTTATGTAGAGATTTCCACTTTTGCCMCTCAGTGATGTTTCTTGTTCATTTTTTTAGGGTTTTTTAACCTGGAACTTTGSTTGTGAAAATCTGCTCATTCTCTCCTTTACAACATACTGGCTTTCACRCAGGAACCTGTACACTCAGCAAGAAGCTCTATCACTTTGATGGATTTGGTCACATAATTATCAATGTTTCACATGTTTATGGGAACAATTTGAAATAATTTACCAGTGTTCCAGGTGCTGCATGTAGATTACAGCATTAAAATTTGATTGAACATTTCATTTTCTTTTGATAGCAGCAAAAATCAGCAAATAACACTATTAGTTGAAAGGGAAAAAAGAATAAGGAAACACTCGAAGAACATGTCTGAAAATCAGAGCTCAGCCTTTCCACTAAGTGAATTTCCAAATAGGACTAGAAGGGGCTTTGAAAAACTGATTGAAGTGTCTTGGACATATAGGCTATGTGTTTGTCTAATATATTTTTAAAGACCTCTAAAAGAATGCAGTTCACAATGTGAGAGTTTTACATCTAGTTCTTTTTTTCCAAGAATTAGACATTTGTTTTTTCTGTCAAACCGACTTAAATTTCCTTTGATGATCAATTCTTATTATACATGGGGGAAAAATGATAATTATTATTCTCTTCAGGAAAAAATTATAGCGAAAAACTTCAAACTTCCCTTTGATGAAGACCTCACATATCCAAAACCCAGGATTCTTTTTCAGCAGCTGGTCTAGCAGAAGACATTTTTCTTTTCTGCAAATCTGACATTTCTCCCACATTTAGACAGTTATGCTGCTGGATTTTTACTATTTTACACCAAATGATAAGTTTCTTCACAAAACTCTTAATGTATTAAATAAACCTTCCAGGATTTTTGCTTCCCTTTCATCAGTAGCAAGTTTCTCCTCCATTCTCTCAACCATCATGCCTTCCTTTCCCTATCCACAATAATGCTTTTCTCTTACACATCATCCTGAGTCCCAATTCTTTACCCCTTCCTAACACTTGTGCTTTAGTAGATGTCATATTAAGACTCTTTCCAGCATGTATAATATCTTGTTTTCCAGGAATTTCCCCAAAACCTCAACAGCATGCATTTATTTAGATTTATTAGGGTACATCTGTGGGGGAAAGTGGCCCCACAAACCCTGAATCTGAAACTCAGCCAATTATTGTGTATGACTGAGTCCTGGGAAAAGAAARGGRGTGTYAACAGCCTRCATGGAGGAGGAATAACACAACCTTGGCTACTGTTGAGAAAAGGAGATTGGAATGTAGAATTGATAACTCAGGTAGCTAAAAATTATAAACATTATTAATACTGTAGCTTTTGCAAACTCACCAATTATGTTCTGATTACTAATTAAACACCTGTCTCTTAACCAATGTATGTTTGACACAAATGTATACTCTGGTTGCTACAGTGGATAAAAGAAGCTTGTCCCACAATAAAGTCCTTCTTTCTTTCTGTTTTTTCACCCACTTTTTGTGTGTTTTTATATCATTTTTTGTGGCTGTTTGACCAGCAGTGACATATATCCACACTGTCCCTGGGAACACAAGTCACGGAGCAGAGGCACTTTATCCTATTTTCTGTCTCAGCTGTGTGCACACCATCCCTGAGCACAGAATGCCCGAAGCTCAGCCCTGCATGGCCAAATTCCCATAAATGCAGAGCTCAGGCTCACAGACCCACTTTTCCCTCTGTCATTCCCACATGCATCTGTGCACGTTTTAAATGCATCAGGAAAGAGCTTGTTGAACTTGGTTCTCTGTTTCCTTTTACATCAGAGAGCATTTGGCAACGCTTCCACATTTATTACCTTTCCATGTGGATTCTTCTCCAGCAAAAAGCAATGAGTGAGTTGCAGGGCTGGGAGATTCCCACAGAATCCAACCACCCATCTCTGTTTTTTAATTTATGGAGGCATTTTTGTGCTCATTTTTGAGGTTTATGCCTCAATGCCTATTGTAATGTTAACAGTTACCTCGCTAACACAGCTGCTGCAAGAAAATTAGTTCAAGTAAAATACATTAMAAACCATTTTCTTATTTTAACACAATGAAGCATAGCAATAATATTTGTTACACTTTGGGTCATTGGGAATCATTAATAGTAACTTTTCAGCCTTTTAATATGCACTGATAAAATAAAAATAAGGTAGCTAACAGTACTATTCATCTTAAGAACATCTTTTTCTGCCAATGTAGCATAAAAAGATGTCATAAAAAATTAACTTATGGCRGTTTTTAAGTTTGTGTCCTGCACAGTTTCAAAGGCACAGACTTCAGTAAATTACCATAGACAATTTTTTTACTTTAGTATTTTGAGGGATTGTTGAACTTCAGGGCATAAATCAGAAATTAGAGGCATTCATATGCCAATTTGGGAAGTTACCAAAACCTTTCAAATGTAGATTTGTCAAATCTCTTTAATGTAGGAGTACCTGTTTAAAATGAAGATTAATACAGAGCCAGAAATAGCCTGGTTTGGAAARGATTTTTGACAACTTTATGGATTATGAACATGTTGGATTTCACCATCAGTGTACATCTCAGTGTGTTAATGAGTCATTACTGTTTCAGCAGAAAATGKATGTCACTTTAAAGCAATGACAGAGGTCACAATTTGGCCAACACAGCATCTCCTTAATTTTCCATGTGATTTTGCCAGARGCAAGAAGATACCATATGTGAAGTAAAGTAGACATTACTGGCAATTGAAGAAATTATTACAGATGATGAGAGCTAATTCATTTGTGATTTTTGTGCCAAAATGTTGGCCTTAATATTCCTTGTTCTATTTAATCTGCTATGCATTTACGTTACAAGCCTGTGTCTCTTGGAGACAGGTCAGTAAAGGGTATCTTTAAATTTATTTTTATTTCTATTACCTACGGATGAGCAGCACAGGGCTTACACAAGGCAAGAGTAGGTGCTAACAGCACCAAACTTTCTGACAGCACATTCCTTAGGTTTAAGMAAAAAAATCATCCACTTTTTCTTAGATCCCTTCACGTAAGACACACTTTGGCACAAAATTCATTTWTGGAATGCAACCTAAAATGAACTAACTCCGTTATTCTAGGATCCCTCCATATGGTTCCAACGGATTTGGTTTCAAGCAGTGCAAGAAGCACTTGCCCCATACATTTTAACTTGTAAAAACATGAGTTAAATATAACTCATAATTACTAAATAGTGGAGTAATTCCACATGTGCAGAAAAATCAGGGCAAAGCAAGAAAAGGGTGAGTCTCTGTTCAACCTAATGGCTCTGCTGGCTGCTGCTAAAGAACAATGCTCCACAACTACAAGGGATTTTTTCAGTTTTAATACAAATAAGATGGCACAATGACAAAGAGCTAAAACAGCTGCCTTTCTTTTCTCCTGGGCCTAATTATAGCAGCAGGTGAAACAATATAAGAGGCTGAAGTCTAATTTGGTAAGTGTAAAGTACCTACCTTCACAGCTGTTTTATTTATGAGAGGGAACGGGGTTGGAAAGAAATCCTGATATAAAAAATAGCAAGGAAATTTGTGAGCAACAACAGAAAAAAATAATTGTGTATGCAGTGRTTTTTCATGTGTGAATAGGAAACTGATGCTTGGTTTGACATTGATTTTTCTCTATGCAACATGCTGTTATTTGCAACTGTAGATGTATTTTTCTCAGATATTCAGTGCTGCATGATTTATGCTGCRTCTCAATCACTGCATTATGTTATGTAAGGCACCAGCTGAATCCTGAGATGAGTCCACCTGCCAAATATTGTACTAAAAATCTAKTGTCTCATAATGAATCAACGTGCTTTGAAATAATTAAATTGCTCATATTTTAGTTTAATACAAGTTGTTTCAGAATGTAATAAAACATATTTTGGAAGTGTGTCTTACCAGTCTTACCCATTATAATATTATGTAGCTTCTTTCAGTCACCAGTAACACACAGCTGTCAGTCTAATAAGATTTATAGCCGTGCATGTTTGGCTTCTTTGGCAAGTAAGAGCTAGTAAGGCATATTCTGCATKCCAGCCATTTGTAATTGTAACCTCTAACTCAAATTTGCTTTTCTTTGACAGACTCGAGGCTTCTTTTCGTTATTTACCACTTCCCTGTGCTGCCACAACTCTTCAGGCTTTCAGAGAGTTAAGAACATCTCATGAGTGTGGCCATGGTGTAAACCTGTACAGAAAAAATGTCCATCCCCAAAAGACTTCTTGCTCTATAGACAGACATTGATAAGCACTCTGTTTATGACAGAGATAACACTTCAGTGTCAAACGATGACAGAGACAAGGCCTTCCCAGCCAACACACCAGGGAATCACAGAGTGAGGCTGCATCTTTCTCCTTCTGCTGGAGGGGTTTGCACCAGGCTGCATAACTTGTATGACACTTGTTTATTCTCTTGGGACAACAGTGTGACAGCCTGGATGGTTAGGATGTTTTGTGCTGGGAAAAAGCGCTATTAATTTTTAATGTACGTTTTGCAATGTGTTTTCAGTAGAAAAGACAAAGTCAAMGAGTAGCATCTTGTTCTGGGACCAGAGAGTGCTGAATTTTGGGATTATTCTTAGCTACAAGAAAAAAGTTGTTCTGCAGTCCTGCACATGATGATAGAAGATATAAAATCTTGGCCATAGTGTTTGTGCTGGAGCTTTGCAGACTCCTTTAGTTATATTCAGATTTTTCCATGAGTGCAACAAAAATATAGGTAGACTTTGATGTGAATTCAGTAATCTCTGTGCAGTCAGTTTTAATGTGCTCTTGGCACCACCAGGAGAAGATCTGCTGTCACAGCCCGTGACTCTGCCATCTCCCACTTGTCTAAGCACTCATGGCTTGGTAGGAAACATCCCTGCACTCTGCTGAATGAGTTCTCAGCCAGAACCAGGGTGGATGTGAGCTATTTGCTCTCCAACACAGGCCAGCCCTCCTACAGACATCAAACATGACAGAGATGGCAATGAGAATGGATATTTGCACATCTCCACATTCAGGAGAAAGAGAGTTAACCACTGGTGCTCCTTCCATGGTAAAATGTGCATTGCACRGTGGAGATTGATACATATCAGTGCAACATGCAGGATGTTCTGCACTCATTTGTGCACAAATACACCATTSTCTGGGAGTATTGGGATGCTGCAGATACACAGGTGTTTCCAAAATAGGTCCAGTTTGGGTCTGATCTTTTGTARTCTCTTAATATCAAGGTATGGGATCTTTTAGAAAATCTGAAGACAGAGAGCCAGGAAGCTTTGGCCCTGATACATTGGCTGTACAAAACCAATAAAGGATATTTCTTATTGAGTTTAGAAAGATATCAGTGAGATCCTGCACTAATCTTTCTTCAGTGGTGAGAACCGAAATAAACAGAAAGAACATTTTTAGCACCAAATTTCATATTTTCATTGAACTGTGAAAAACTAATGCTTTAGCTTACCATACCCCTGACATGACTTATCATTTACAGGGAGATGAATGAACTCATAAAGTCTAATTTTTCAGTCACCAGCCAAGGCTTTTACCTTCATRATTAYKGCAATTAATGAAGATCTCATCATCTACTCTGCTGATCACATGGGTGGTTTCCTGGTTCCTGTGACTAATTTTTTTTAAATTATTTTAGGAATAGCCATATGGAAGTCACACTCATTTTCTGCCAYTGCCTTGGTCTAGGAAAGCTCCAGCCTAGATCAAAGCTCTAACTTTTTGTCAGTTAACACAACTGAAGAACTACCATGGACATGTGGAAATATYATTTATTTAAACTAATAAACTCATAATTAAGAATGTAATTATATAAACAGCCTCCCAGGATCCCTGGAYTTTTTTAAAGAATAACAAATAGCTTGCAGAGTGTGAAGAAGGCACTAGGGAGTTGTGTAATCAAGGAAGTTTAGTTTATTATTTTTTGATGCATAATTATTTCATTTTACTAGCTCTAAATCCTTATTTTTACTTTACAGGCAGWTTTGCACATACTACTTTGAGTTGAATATGACATTTCCAGTCAATATTAGATTTTATCAAAAGCAAACAAGCATACGGAAAATATGATATTATATTAAAAGGCTAAATAGTACCATTATATTTTTAATTAGAACCGTCAGAATGATACAAACACAAAAACCCAGATCTTCTGTCCTGATTGGGTCACAAAAGAATTAGAGTCCTGTACGTGACAAAATAAAAATTTTAATATCCACTAATCACTGAAGAGAAAAAAGTGAGTAACAATTCATGACTACTTTTTTTGGTAGAAGAAATAATTTGTGATATTTAAAACTTTCAAACTTTAAAAATTGTTGGACTGTCCATTTGTTGGTATTAATGATAGATTTTAAGTTACTCCCTTGCCTTAAAAATATCATTAATTAATTTTACCAGAGAAGTTGTTCATTAATCAAATCTTTATACTYATTTTGTATTTTATTATAATTTTAAAAACACCATACAGTTATGTCATATAGTCTACATTATGAGCTTCTTTAATCAGGCAAGCCCACACAGTCATTGAAATTATAGGTGCATATCTAAAAAAATGTTGCTATTACACCTGTAGTTTAGAACTACCCTCAATAATTTTATTATTTTATTTGTTTCTGTTTTTAAGGCAGTTATTTTAATTATCTGCTTGACTTCCAGAGCTTAACATACTGAATACAACATCTTTATTTTACAGTTTACAATTCTCCATGTTCTGTAGAGAGCTAAGTGAAATTATTATCTAGAACTAAAAAGAGTGGTTAGTTATAAGATTACTTACAYGAGGAAAGTGAACCACTTATCATTCTGTACTTCTAGGACTAAAATTAGTAATGTATATTTTTAAAAAGCACAATCAAAACACACACAAAAAACAAATTCCCATAACTTTTCTGTGACTAAATGTTCTGACGACAGGTGAAATTTCTGGGGAAAGAGGAAGGCCTGGGGAGTCTATTGTGTATTTGCAGAAGTTTAAAAAACTGATGCCARGATAAACAAAATTTGACCCAAACTTTCTACAACCTTGCAAACMCTTTTTCTTTCTCTGAATCAATTTATTTCAGAGGCATCATAAAGGTGTACTTTTCCAAAGCTGATTTAWTTTATACCTTTGACTTTCCATTATTTCTTTTTATGTATTCCGCTCTCTGCCCTTACACTGTCTGTGATTCTTTTCAGAACATGTACCTCACTAGAGCTCTAGCTCTGAAGTCATAATTTTTCCACAGTGTATCAGCCTTCCAGGGACAGTCAGTCCTTCCATTCTACTTTTTTTGCTAGTTTTTTCACAAAGCAGTTTAGATATTATTACAAGACAAAATTAATGTTATTTATGACTACTGTTTGCTTCTGATGCTATGAGCAATACAATGTTCCCCTGTTTCCCTGCTTCTGATGCAAAGCAATAAAATTTTARTCACTTGAAACTTTTCCCCAGATTTTCTAATAATTAAACTGTGCTCAAAGATTCTCAGATTTTGACTGGATCATGGCAGATTCAATGACACATAAACTATAGACTGATATCACACTTACATTTGTATTTTCCTTTTTTTCTAAACATACTTTAAGCTTTCACATGTATGAATCCACATGTATTTACATATTCAACATCAGAGTCATCTTCTGTAAAGTGCATCTYTATTCCATGAGAAATTGTCTTTCTTTTAGCCTGTTTACTCTGTGCTTCCAAAATCTGAAAAAACAATGAGATTCAACATACTTTCCATTCTACATTAGTCACTTGTGTTAGGAAATGTTTTATTTTTTTCCTATATATTTAGGAAATACACACACACACACACCAAAAAAAAAAACCCCAATTTTTTTCAGTTCTGCCTATTGCTGTAGAATACAAACAAGGCAGTTTGTTTATCTCTGGTCCTATGAAAATATAACTGCTACTGATTTTTCCAATTTGCATATCATTCTCATTCTGCTTTATGCTTTCACTTGGAAATGTGCTATTTCAAGCAACCAGTATGGCCTGCAGAGCTTAATTTTCTGTGATGCCAAAGGGACATTCCAGAGTTGTTCTTTTTATTGTCTTCATGTGACCCCACATCAATCAGAAAAGGACCTTGTGGAATGAAGGAAAAACTGCAAACTGAAATGAAAGCACTTTTAAAGAACAGGATTTTCTTTGTATTGTACTATTTAATTGCATTTCCATGGATARAGGAGGGAAAATTCAATTTCAGCARACTTAATTTTGGCATYTGCATTATTGTAGTTCTTGAGAAAGCCCTGTGAAGGCTGAAACAACARAACTACTGATAAACTCCATATGCTGATGCTCAAGTACAGAGCATTTTAATCCTAAATCTACTCCATTCCTGTTAGAATTTCTGAACTCTTGCTGATGAAAGTACCAGAAGAAACCCTAATCCAAAGTTACAGCAAAAAAAAAAAAATGTTTATAGTAGACCTTCTGTTTAAGCTTATGGCATGATTATCTTTAAATGTGTTTTTTCCTCAGGCCTTTATCACACCAGACTATCTAGGCATTCCAGTTTTGACAGGTGGAAGGATGTATATGTCAAATAATAGAAAAAAAAGGAGAGATTTGAAACAAACTTGGACTATTCAGAAGTAACAGTAAAGAAGAAAAATAACAAGTTAGGGTGCCAAGTCTTTTAAACTCACAAAGGCTGACAGAGAGCAGWGATCAAAAATCCATAATTCTGCCAAAAAAGTTTATTTGACAAGTGCTGAGTGATTTGTGGCGTAGTGCTTGTTTGGGGGTTGGCTGTTGGCTTTGGGGTGTTTATTAGTTTGTTTGTTTTGGAGGATTTTGTTTGTATATTTGTTTTTAACAGAGGATTGATTTCCTGGTTTGGAAAGGGAATTCATTCTCTTTCCAATTTACTGTACTTCTTCTGTTCAAACCTGTTTGCTTTTTTAGATTTATTTTCAAGTGTTTTTTGTAAGAACAACACCTTTAATACAAAAAAGTTTTCACTAAGAAAAGCAAGAGAAAAACTAATGTCACTGAAGAAAATCTGAGAAGCATGGAGTGTGACTATGTGCATGTTCATGCTTCTTTTCTCTTTGCCATACAGAATTAATGGAAAAGATTCAAAGTGTAATGGAGATTTTGCTTTAYCAAGTATCTCCCAGACAGGTGCACTGAAGGAACTCCCACATTACCCTCAAAAACTGAGGAGTTTTAAGTACTGGAAAGGAATATAATAACCAATGAAAGTTCCGATGTAAGAGGCAAAGTTTTGTTACCTTTCTGATATCTATCATTGCATCATTTTTCTGTTTTACATACCTTTTTCTTTTTCCTAATCACTTAAAATTTGTCCCCACCCTTCCTCTTGCTCATATCAACCTTTTTTTTTATTTTTCTGACATAAAACTCAAAGAGAAAACCTTCCCAAAATCAGGTCCATTCTTCTTCCACCTCAGTGTATCAACTGCAGGGAAATATAATCAGAAATTAAAGCCTTCACTTTTCTGATATTTCTAGTTGATAGTGTACTTGTTAATTTTACATGAAGTGCCCAAATTTTTCAAAATTTATGATATATGATGTATCAAAGTTTAAGGTTTAAATACAATCCTTTCATGAGCCATGTGGGTGCCACATTACAGCAGCCATAAGCCAAATGAACTCCTTCAGCACACACCTATCAACAGCAGACTATGCCAGCACAGTTTTAGACCAAGGAAAAGACCAAAAACTCTGGTTTTCTTTGAGAAAATAATTAATTGTATTTAAGTTTTTTTCAATTCCAGAGTTATCTACACAAGCATATGTACATATGAGGAAGCCACAAGACAGGGCTTKTAGGAGCAGAATTAGACACATTTTCCTGTCCGGATCTCACTTATTAAAGCTAGCTGTGCACAACTCCATGAAGGCCAAAATCTTATCCTTTCCTTCAAATTCGAGTGGTGAAAGATATTATTAATGCTTCATGACCTTCTATGTCTGCAAAAGAAATTATCTCATAAGTCGTGACTATGAGGAAAGTGGAGATAAGAGTGACAGCTCAGCCTTAGCTCCCTCCTGGCATTGAAAGTTTGCAAAACCAGTTGGATTCGTGTGCATTTGGGGTCTTGGTGCCATACTATATACAGCATGACAACAAAACAATCCATAAAACATGTGATGACAGTACTTCATACAATTCACAGTGTGCCCTTTTCCTCTCAAGACAGCACTTAAAAACCTTAGAAAATAAAAGTTGCCTAAATGCTTTTGTATTCCACTACAGAATTTTCTGTAAAACAAGATGATATCAGAGGGGAAAGAGACATGATACAAAGTTACAGCTGCAACCTGCAGTAAATATTGCTAATTTTTATACTGATTTTTTTGTGTTTCAGAAGGCGTGGAGCTGAGGTTACAGGAAATCAATAGTTCTCTTGAGAATCAAAACTTATGAGGAAAAAGATCTTACTTGGTAAAATTTTTTGTTCATTGTTTCTATTKTTTGTAGAGTAAAAGCAATGTGCATTGATACATTCACTGTAGTTCTTATCAGATCCCCTACTACAGCACAGAACAGCCCCATTTGTAGCTATAGCACATCCTTTAAAAAACATAAATCTCACTTTTGATCAGCAATGGAAAATTTCAGAAGATTTACAGTCCCTTAAACAGCTATYATTTAAGGATGTTTTCATTGTTTTACTTATATTGCATAACAAAATTGTGTATTTTATATTTCTTTTCCATGTTATAGGCCAATGAAGGCTAAGCCAAAATTCAAAGAAGTTTCTGTGTCAGGAAGCTTCTGTTGTAGTTCTGCACAGTCTGYGTACTGAGCTGCAAGCCAACAACCAATAGAGTTAGTATAGAGAWGTCTGTGAAAAATGGGGAAATAATTYRTCAAAACAAATAKTCTGTAGAACTAAGATTATTTACCSTCTGAGCTTGTTATGATGTTTTTCACTTTCCTGCAAACTCTGCGTTACAGACCTTGCTCTTCCTGGCTCAGTACATTCTGTGGCTGCAAACCCCAACTCAGTGTCACTTTTCTGCCAAAGGGCACCCATAGAACAAAGGAAATGAGAGCTCCTCAGCCATCACCTTCAACACAATGACATTTTCAGAAAACATGACCAAATGCATTGGTCATAGGATGATAATAACGTTCCTTTCATTGGGATTTGTCATAGTAAATAACAACATCTTTATAATAAATTTTAGCTTTTCAGTATACAGATGTGTTAAATCTGTAATTCATTTGGTAAACTCCAACTTCCATTAAAACTCCTGATTTACTCWTTCATGTCTACTACTAAAAAATAATTAATAGGCTTTATTCACTGAATGTTTACTTTCCAATTTCCGTCAATTTTAAATCATCTTATGCTTTGGCTGTTCTGTATTTTACTGATAAACTACAGAAATGCAAATATCTTAATTTTCTGTGTACTCATTCCTTTCTGGCAATGTCACATATGAAGATGGACTTTGCAAGGAAAAATGCTAAAAAGTCGGTGAACTAAAATCCTCAAAGTCTGGAAAATCCCACTGACTAAACCTGTCAGCACTTCTCTCTTCTTTCTACCAAAAATCTCTAGTTTGGCACTGCCAAACCCCATTGTAGCATTGAAAAAAAGAATGGGATAAACTCTGAAGAAAAGGACKATGTTAGAAAAGCTGAATAAAGTTTAGAATAGTCAAATAGCTCCATCCTTCCAAAACTGGAAATTTTTCAAATTATACAATAGCATTTACCTTMTTTTAAGTTAATGCTTCACGATACATTGTCAAAGGGTTTACCGAGAAGTAAGATCAGACCCATTAAAGGATTTATTTACACAAAACTGATGGCTTAACTTGACCCAGGGTATGCCTGATGCTTCAAGCTAGTTTTGATCAGCACTCCCTGGGAAGCTGCAGCACTGACCTGTGTCCAGTGTTAAGCTCTGCCTCTCCAATGGCCATATTAGCACAGACATAATTCTGTGTCATCTCACAACCTTGTGGCCTCTGGACATGACCTGGTTCACACCACTGTCATTCAGAACACGAGTGAGGGCTCTCAACAGCTGCCTGTCTACCTCCCACCTTTTTACAGCTTTYCCTGAAGCTGGGCCTTGCACCTGARGTGATTTACCAMAGACTGCAAAATTAATCAGTGWCTTAGTTTGTGCTGGAACAGAAAAAAATCACCATTTTCATTCCCTTGKTTTAGCTATCAATACTATCATTGAAGTTCCTGGTTCAGAAAAAGTTAAATTTGAATGCACAAAATACAGTTGCCAAGCAGCTGTCCATCCACTTGACCATCAGCTTTCATAACTATTTCATGATTATCTGTTTGTTTTCTGTACTTCTCTGGGACTGCTGTGAGTTCAAATAAAGTACACAACAGTTATTGAAGTGTAACCATAAATTGCCTTGGATTTTTCTTTAAAAACATGGCGAGGTGTGGATGCAGAGTTACRTTCTCAGCGAGGCAGAAATATCTTCTGCCTGGAATGGTTTCTCACAGGTGTTTAATAACATTAAGCTCCTTATCAATTTCCCATTACTGCCTCTTCAGCAGTTAAAGCAGCGAGATTAACTGTCCCTCCTGAGCAYTTGCAGCAGGACGTGACTGTGACTTTATGACGATGTGTTCAGTGAGTGGGACACRTCTGAGAGCAGCAGAGCCACACATGGTGGGTTTCAACAGAGCTCAGACCCTCAGCAGATCATTGAGAGCGCAGCAGGAAAAAAGCTGAGAGCCCTGCTGRCAGCCAGCGATGCCATTGTTGGAACTTCACCTTCTGGAAGTCTCTTCCTTTTCTAAAATTGACTGTTAAATCAACTCCTGTCTTCAGGGAATTATCTGCCATTTTTCTTAAACCCCGGTTGATTTTGTTTATCTMATCCTCATCTTCCCTGATCCAAAACCCCTCCATATAAGATGAACACTACAAGGGAAGTGGATCACAGGTGCAATAATGCGGACAATAATCTAGCCAAAAACATGAGAGAATAGAAAAAAAAAATCCTTGATAATTCCTCAGAAGGTTTTTCGTCTATTCTTTATCCCTTTATCTATTTCTGAAATATAGGATTTTCAAATTCTCTGCTGCTTGCAGTTTGTGCTGTAGAAATATCCCAATTTTCTCCAGGGATGTTACTGAGCTCTCACACRTCTCAAACTTCCATTTATATTGGTAGAGATCTGAGGAGTGCAGCTGAGAAGGTTAAGGAAGGTTCATCAGCCTCAACAAGTAGGGGACCATTTCCCTGAGCACACCACATCTTCCACATTTTCATTWAAATCATAAAGAATACAATGGTGAATGCAAGATTTGAGGTTAAAACAAGTCAAAGGATTATTTATATCAAGTGCATGAGATTTACAACATCTGCAGGAAAATTTCAATCATAAATTATTGCAGCTGTAAAAATGGAGTTACTAAGAGAACTTTAGCTTGGTTCTCATAAATAAGGAATGGACAACAAAGTGGAAATTAACTGGTCAGATACTACTGCCTCAGAGGAAGAATTGACTATCTCCTGAGTGAATATTATCTGCTCAAGTGATTGCCAGACAAAAGCATGTTGTTTACAAAGAATTAATGCACACGGCTCCAAAGCAAGGTGAGAAAACAGGAGAGAAATCATTGTCTTGGATCTGAGATGAGGCAGACCTTATCTAGAGAAGGGTGTTCAGTTTTAATCACTGAGATTTAAAATATGTGAGGAAAGTAAGGAGTAGATGGTGATCTTAGCTGAAAATTTTAAAAATTAAAATTTTAGTTTTAGGAAAATGTTCAGCATGAGGGAATTTGCATGATACATAGATGTTACATATAGCAGTCTTGTGAAAATTTGAGGTATTAAGCAGTTTTACTAATTTTAAAAACAACAATAATTTTTCCTTTGGAGGCTATGAAAAATTAATCTGACCAATATAAAAAATTATTTGGATTCAATATATTCACTAAATTTGCTCATCTGTGACAGCAATAGCATTATTTCTAAACATTTTATGCACTGGGTTTAAAATATAAAGGAGAAAAATGGAAGGAGGAGTGAGAAAATTATGAGAGAAAACAACCACAAGTAGGACAGCAAAAAAAAATGAAAACATACTTGAAAGACCATCTATTACTATGTTTTTTCTTCTTTCATCTTTAAAAATAAGTGGAAATGAAAATCAGAAATGAAGTGGGTTTGACAGCCATTTTCACAGAGTAATCTCGTGTACCATAGCACAATGAAAAACAAATCAATCCTTTTGCCATAAAGCACTGTATTACCACTGGTAGGGTGATCTCTCAGAAATTCAGCATGTATATCTGCAGGGTATGGAATTCTTTAAGGTCACAGAAAAAAAAAATAAACAAACAAACCCCACACAGCTCAGAAGCAGTACTCAAGACTCAAGAGCAAGTGAAAATTCAGAAGGGTAATGGAAGGAAAGACACAAGAAGTGTGAAAACTAAGAAGAATAAGAAAAGTGAGAAGAATCAAAGGAGCAGAAAAAGGACATTTGCACAAAATGCAGAACTGTTGATAAAACCTAAAAGATGGAGAGAGAAAGCATGAATTCTCTGGAGAGAAGTTAACACAGCTGACCTGCTGAGCAGCATATTATCAGCAGCAAAATTTTAATTTCTGTATTAATCCTGCCATGCATGAATTGGCACATGAGGCAACATATTTTTATTTTCCTTTATTTTCACGGAGTCACAGAATATTCTGAGTTGGAAGGGACCCATCAAGATCATCAAGTCTAATTCCTGGCCCTGCACAGGAGATCCCAAGAGTCACACCCTGGGACTGAGAGCATCGTCTGAACATTTCTTGAGCTCTGTCAGCCTTAGTGCTGTGCCCACTGCCCTGGGGAGCTGTTCCAGTGCCCAACCACCCTTTGTGGGATGAAATTTTTTTAATATTCAATTTAAAGCTGTCCTGACACAGGTTCAGCCATTCCCTCAGTGCTGTCCCTGTCCCCCAGAGCAGAGATCAGTGCCTGCCCCTCCTCTCCCCTCACTGTTGCCTTGAAAGG
>NW_026623482.1:860894-862973 GCF_030028575.1 Malurus melanocephalus | reverse complement strand
AGAAAACTATTAAATTTAAATCTAAATTATAAATCTAAAATCTATTTAAATTATATCCTAGAAAAAGACTCAAAAACCAGGAGTGGATGCTAAACCCACATGTCTTTTTGCAGAAAAGTATGATAGTATTTAGATGTGAAATGTGACAAGGATCTTCTTTAGTTATTACTTCAGAAACAAATGTGTGCCACCAACTACATTAGAGGTTTTTAATAAATAAAGTATTTGGGGTGAGACAGAGACCTCCTGAGGCATTATTTAAAGTTCTTTCAGATTAATTTTAGCAACACATTTGAATCTGAAASGAGACATTGCTGAGTGTTCCAGGAATAGGAAAATTTGCTGTTCATAGGCAATGAGTWAAACACAGGGGTGGTCCTAATGAASAGGATGGAAGTTAAATATATTAAGTTACTTGTCACGTTTGAGGTCATGCTTTGGGTTCTGAAATAAATTACACATTACTGATGAAGCTTCATAGGATGTCATGTTTGCAAAGTTTCCAGAGTGCACTGATGTCAAAGCTGAACATGAACARTTCTGTCTGCAGCTCTCTCCTCTGTCTTGCCAGTCTCCCACTTCATAACCCTGCTTCCAATGACACAAAGAGCAGAAATTTCTCCAGGGTTTGGTAGTGGTACTTGGCACAGTGTCCAAGCAGGAAGGTGGAAGCGTTGGAAATAGGGAATGATCCTTCTCTTCTTTCCTCTTTTCAAGCAGAAGTACCCCACACTAAGAAAATGTTTACATGAAGTCAGCAGGCATCTGTGAATCTCAAGACAGGAATGGCTGAGGACAGGGGTTGTTCTGTGTGTCCAACACAGGTGGAGCAAAAGCCCTGCTGATTGATGGAAAATTCACAGAATGTTACACAAACCACAGATGTAACCTTTATCCACATCGTTTAGCAGAGACACACAYCCTCCCAGCCAGGCACCCCAGCTACATCTGCCTGACCCACAAAAACACCCTCTGTTTGCAGACCCTGTCTTTGACTTCTCTGTCCCCCTGCCCAGCCCTGCCAAGCATGACTCCTCCCTCAGTTCTGCAAAAGCAGGCAGAGATTAAGGTTAAAATTTGGGCCAGGGTTAGATCTGAGAGTTTCCTTCTTACATAGCTTTTCCTCTTACAAGTATTCCTCCCAGATCAAGGCTGCCTCACGTGGCTGAATGGCTCCTTAGAGAGYCTCAGAGATGTATTTAGAGAGTGTTTAAGGAGTTGCATTTCCCCTTAAAGAGCAATTTTCAAGGAAGAGTCTTTGCAAACACTCTCAGATACATTACTCATTCGTTTGCAGCTCTTGGACTTGGAGTCTGTCCTGTATCTCTCATCTTGAGAGGCTTCTTAAAGTGCAGTGGAAAAGGGAGGCAACACAAAACCCGAGTGAGYATCTAAAAATGTTCTTATAGGAGCAGTCAAACTGTCATTCCCTTACCCACTGGGATTGTGTGAAAGCAGCCCTCATTAAATTCTGAAATAGCACTGGATATTCGCAATGACCTTTTTGCCTTTAAAAAAAAAGGTCATTCTATCTTATTTCTGCCAGTACTAGTTAATTGAGATGTGAACGTTGTGCCTGGGCTGAACCCACTATAATAATTTTCAAGAAGGGCACAAAGCAGTCATCACCTTGTATTAACATTTGGCCATTCTCACTGTGAACCTGTACACAAGTTTTCAAGACATATTTGAGAWGAAAGGCATTGCATGCTATTATCTTTTCCCCAAATGCTGAAATTATGCACTGCTCATACCTCTCAACATTAAATTTTTGTACCAAAACCAGAGATTTATTGGTCATGTTCTAGACAACATATAACTGTGGAAAATATCCAACGKACATAATAATATATTTGGTGAGAGCATCAATTTAAATCTATTTTCCATACTCAAATAGGATTGACATTTTCCACAATATTTCATGTATATTACTCTTATTGTATTTAGAATCTGCTTAAGTGGCTGAGAAGAAATTTTTTCTAATATCCAATCTAATCCTCCCTTGGTGCACTTTGAGATCACTTCCTCATCCTTTTATTTGTTACCTGGTAGAAGCAACCTATCCCCACCTTGCTGCAG
>NW_026623482.1:842031-859978 GCF_030028575.1 Malurus melanocephalus | reverse complement strand
ATGTATAGTTACAGAAGGGTTGTTTAACTTTCCTCTAACATAAGCAGATGATAGGAATACAATACTCAGCTAACCTAGGACAGGGGTCCCAAAGGGCAGCCCCTCAGCTCAGACCTGGAGCACTGCAYGGAATTGTTGTAACCCAAATGCAGGATCTTCTCTTCACCTTGAAGCTTTTACTTCTTGCCTTACAGCTTGAAACTACTTGATKATAAATCACATTCAAACACTTTCCTCTAGCAAAATCATAATAAAATTTAAGGTTAAAAAGCCCAGACAATRATTTGAGGGAATGTGATTTGAAGGCACAACAGTTTAGAAGAATGCATATATGTATTTTGTATGCTTTGTATTTCTCTGTGTACCTGCCTTAGGAGAACAGGAACTTTAATTGTTTCAGTTGCTATTAGAAAAAGTGGGTTTTTTCTTTTCTCTTCTTCYCACCTTCAACACTGCAGGTGCACCAAACTTTCAGTCTTGTACTATTTTGTAATATAAATCAGTTACTGCCACTCCAGCCTTGCTTGCTGTAGGGTTAACAGCATTTTGCGCCCAGGTTTTAAAGCTAAAAATTCATTTTAATAGTTCTTTTCTCAGAGGAAGTAAAGGAATAGCTTATGGGAATATAGATTTGTTTCTGTAAAGCACCCACATTTAATGATTCATCTAAGAAAATGACCTTAAATATTGAAAAAAATCCTATTATATAAATCTATTTTATTTTAGACTTCAGCCAAACTTTATTGGTAATTCTGGAAATCACTATCTTCATGAGCAAAACTCATCAATTTTTGTTTATTTCCACCACAATGTGACACAMAAACAGCACTGTCCRAGGTTGCATTTCTTTTCCTGTATGWTATGTTGCTCATTTTGCTAGTATATTCATCATCAGTTTTATGAAATTGTTTTTGAAATCTKTTGACTTAGGCTGTGAAATTAGAAGCACAGAAACATTATCTATTGCCTATAAGAAAGGTTTTTGTCTGTTTCATTTAAATAAGCTGTGTTAAGAGCTGACAGGATTCAAAAGGAGCAAATATTAAATGTATCTCTTTATAATTGCATTAATATGTTATACTCTTTTCTTTTTTTCTAAATGAAGACCTTGTTGAGTTCATTTTAAGGTTAATTATTTTGCTGATCCTAAAAGAATTCAGGTTTTTTTGAATTCAAGAGAGACATATGACTTCAACAAGTTTAATTTTCAGTTTCCATTTAAAGTTAAGCCAAATGTTGAGAATCAAATTTTAAAAAYTGTGGATTGTGGATGGAAGCTGGTTGCTCACATGCATAGCTGCAGTACTAAAAATGTACTACAGGTGCCTTCCACCTCTGGAGATGCCAAAAATCGATCAACATGATACTATTATTTGAGGGGGTTTACTGTAAAATTCTCTACTCAGCAGTGTTTCTGCTTCTGGCCTTCTGCACGAACACCTTGGGATTGTTGCTGAGCAGCTCAATGCCCACTTTAAAGTAAATCTGTTTGTACCCGACTTTCCCAGTGGAAGGATGTTTGTCATGGCACAGTTTGGTAGGTGTTCTGTAACACRTCATCACCTCTGCACAGTGTCAGCTTCAAATATCAAAGCTAGGAATGCTTCTTTGTATTTCTTTTTAGGCTGAGACCAAATATCCAGGGTGGCTTACATTGTCAGCGTACACCAAGACAAATATCTTCGCTTCCAAAGACTGCAGAAAGACATTTTTCCCTACAAATTTTTCTAAAAATGGGTATCGATAATTAATCCTGTTCCCTCTGCAACTAATGGGAATAAAGTCCAAAGATCTCTTTAATTCCACTTTTTCCATTGCATTACACCTTTAACTCAAACTGACCCTGAATGAACATTAAAATGAAGRTGGTAATTGATAATTAATGCTATTCTAGGTAAAGCAAAACCAAAATATTAAAAATAATGTCCAGCTGTGAGAAATAAAGGGAAGCACAAATTGGTTCTGTGCATAAATACTGGAAAGAGATGAGAATATTCAGTTTAAGAGCTAGTTAGTGCTGGAATAACATATAGGTGCATGTTATTGTTACTTTCCTAAGGTGCAATTAACATATWTTTCTGAATACTTCTACATTTGTGCCAGAATTTTAGTGTAACAAGAAAAATACATGAAAAGGTATATTTATTATCAAGAAATAACCATGTGGGAATTTATTTGAAAGAATTAAAGTAACTTTCTTCCTTTATTTTGAATTACATTTGTAGCTTCTTCTTTGAAGATATACGAAAAATATTTTTAGCTTTATCCAGATCCTGCTGAAGTTACAGAAAAGTCTCCCACTGAGTTCAATGGGCTTTGGATCAAATGCTTGGTAACCTCAGGCACGATTTCTCTGGTCCACTCTGGTCTAGTCATGTTTTGAGAGGTATCCCTCATTTTCCTATTTTAATYAATTAGCAAAAAATAGCAGAAAATATATTTGAGGCTTTTTCCATCTGCAAAATGAAAATACAATCTAATTGTTAAATACCTTGTGATCCACAGCAAAGACACTCATCCCACCAACAGTGCCACAGAAAACACATTTATTCATATATCTTATAGCCCCAGTCTGGGCATTATTGTAAAAATTAAAAAATGGAAGAACACTTTAATGTCTGCGAGTCTGGAGATCCATCCAAAGTCTCAGGTTTTGCCATTTCAGAACAAGGTTTCACCCAGCATTTCTTGTTTTCCTTTGATGTTTTTTTATTCAACAGCAGAATCAAGAGTCTGTCAAATGCTTGCAGAGAAGTTTCTTTAGTAGCCAGGCTGCCAGGCTGGCTGACTTCTCAAACAGCTCACGCCACAACTCAATTATTACTTTAATTGAGTAAATCGATTGCTTAATATTCATAGCATTATTCAGCAAGCTACTTACCGATATCCTAACAATATTTTACAGGGATTTTATTTTCATGATTCATGCTGACAACTTTAAAACAAAATTTCCAGTGTGCCTTCTGGTCCCCGCTGTGAGAAGCAGATTCATTAATTTAACATTTTATAAAAGGAGTGCGTTTCCCTGTCTGTGRTGAAAATTCATATGATAGAGTGCAGAATCATTAATCCTTTTTTCCAGTAGTGTTGTGTTACTTTCGATATAAGTATTTAAATTTTTGCGAAAGTGTAATTATAAATGTGCACATAAATACACATATATATATGTATGTATTAAAAATGTATTTTATACCTGCAGGACTGTCATAGCTCCTTCACAATTTTTGCTCTGCTCCACCTGCAAAACTGTTTTGCCTCATTGATTTTCAATTACTCTAAAAATACTTTTGTGTAATGACTGCTCAGGATGGTACATAATTGGCTAGAAATTTAGATTCAGAATTCAATGCATTTGCTTAAAGATTAAASACAATATATCTAGTCCCTTGAAATGACAGTCTGTAATAAAGTACAGTATCGAACAAATCTGCTATAAAAAGCAATACTTGGTGAGATGATCACATTTATGGAACAGCTGTTTTTCTAACCAGTTCCTGTCACACTACTCCTTCTAAATGTCCAGTTTTCTTGTTCCAAGGATTTATTTGCTACATTGCAATCACCAACAGAACAAAATTCCAGATATATAGCATAAAAAAAATATTTTGAATATTTAGTTTGGAATACAGTCTTTCAAAAGTAAAAAAAATATTCTTTCAAAAGTAAAAGAAAAAAAAGGTGGAGACAAAATGTGGTAGTAGAAACCAAGCACTTCAGAGATCTTATTCTGGCTTTTTTCTTGTCCATCCTTGACTGTGGTCATTTAGATACTATTGACCTCTGCCAGTACTGTGGTTCAACTTGTGAAACTGTCATAGTCTGTCATTATTTCCAAACTCAAACAAGATGCTATTAACACAATTTATAATGAAAGGTTCTAAAATCACTAAAGTCATCTCAACCAAGGTCCTAAAAAAMCACTGTACCCTTCTGGAAAAAAAATATAATGTGAAAGAGAATAAAGCATAAGCTTTTATCCATGTTTCCCCAAGAACTTCACAGAGAGACCTCCAGCTGTGAGTACTTCCAGTTTTCATCTGATAATCCATAGACTTATTTTACAAAGGAAGAAAAACAGATGAGGATATAACGTAGTTAGAAAGATATTTTCTAAGACCAAATTAGGCAATGTTTTTAGCAAACAAGGGACTTAGACCACATTCTGACACTGGCAAAGATCACATCTCTGTCCTAACGTGTAGTAGGAATATATAAAGGGATAAATATCCCTATATAGCTATTCAGGTTATTCTTATTAAAGATAAAGGGCATCTAATTCTCTAATATTGTCTCTCAAAATCCTTTCATTAACCTTCAAAATCTTATTATTATTACTCAATAAGAGAAATGGAATAATTAACTTTGCCTACTTTTTAGCTCTAGGGGTCAACAGCCCACATGGGAATAATGTGTTCTTCTGAATATTTATCTAATGATTAAAGGATTATGATTTGGGGAAATAGCCCATGAGTGCATCATGAACCTGAGCAGTTAAAGAAGACCCAACAGTGCCTCCAGTGCTATTAAGGCCACAAATTTTGTAGTTGACACAGTCTGTGACAAAATAAACATCTACCTTTGAAGTGAGAGTGTGCCTGCTGGCTCACAAACCCTTTACTTTGTGATACAGAGATGGTTGTGACATATACAGGGCTCACCCTAATCAAATCAATTTATTTGCATCTAGCACATATGCCCATGTTCAGGGCCACCCTGATGTTGAAACAGATAAATGAAATGCAAGTTGTTGTAATTTGAGTAATTTTTATTTCTACCTGAAAGTTGATGCACATGACAGGAGTTTCATTGTTAATTTTTTTTTATTTTAAATAATTTTTTGTGGAAGCTCTAGGGTTGAACCCCAGAAATTCTAGAGATACATTRAACTGCCATTATATTCATAGCTGTGAGCACATGGCTGCTTGCTCACACAAAAAAAAAAATTAATTGTTGAGATGTTGGAATAAGCCAGCATGTCCTCTGAGTGACCATTATTTTGGAGTTTTCATCCAAGTTCCTGGCTTGAGGATATCCTCAATATTTGATTCCATCATCCCAGTTATTCTCAGACCAAGTCTGAATATTGTAAGATTAGCTCAAAAATCAATACCAAAAGTGCCAAGCAAGAATGATCTGGATTAATTTTTATATCCTTACTTTCTTGATGCAAAGAAACTTACACACAAGACAATTCCATTTTCACTTGGCTTTTGTGTGGAATTGAAACATGGATCTTGTTTAAAGGTCCCCTTGTTTAAAAGAACCTCATCTGAYAGTGGTAAAACAGCTTTTTAATCATTGTTGTTATTACCCTGACATCAGTGGGAGATAATTTTGGTGACCTCAGAGCATTTTTGTGTTGTTGTGTTTCAAACCAAATTTTGTTTTGGTGTTGCTTTAAAGTGAACAAAGCTGGTCCTAYTCCTTATGAAGCAAGATCTTCAGAATATGCTTAAAGGGGAAAACAAAAACAAAGTATTCTTTATACAGCAATGTTTGTGCACTCAAATTTTTTGCCTGGGATTCCAGAGGCATCAAGCTGGGCTGACTGCTCTGTGCTCTCGCTGCATTTCTGGCGTGCTCTGCAGAGCTTCTACCCCTGCTCCTGTTTAAACAATCACKGAAGCAATTCTGGGCCAGGTGTCAGAGTCATGTAAATACCAAAACCCTGTGCTTTACACCAGCTGAGAATATTACCTGTACACGAAGTCCCACAGATGTCAATGACAAGGCAGAGGATGCTTCACGCTGCTCCCAGGTGGAGGTTTATGCCGTCAAACCTCAGTGCTCAGCGTTTTCCAAACACCAGCATGAGATACTCCTGTTAACACCAATAAAAATGTCAAAGAGGGGAAAATAAAAGTGAGAAACTTCATTAATTTCAAAGGAATAAAACCAAGCATGACTTCATTATCAAGTTTACTCTCACCTTTTTGGAACCTTTTTTTTTGTCCTTGAATAAGAATGATTTTTAATGTTGCAAAGTCAGAATCTGGGCTCCCTTTAAAATTCCTGACTGTGAGGCAATCTCTAGTCACAGTTTGCTGACACAAATGAAAGATGGGATGGAAATAACTCTCAGCCGATAAGACTTTCTCTGACCTGTGTATTGAATGTGTGTTTCCTCCACGAGATTCAGCGTTGTTTATGCTCTTTAAAAAAAAAAAAAAAAAAAAAATTGTGTGGATTGCATGGTTTGTAGATTGATAGATGTCAATGAGATGAGTCAGACCAGATTTTTCCTGTAACTGTTGTTTAGTTTTCATTCCAGTATCTGCACAGATCTGCTCAGCCAACTGTCCCTGACAGTCAGGAACTGAATGCATTAATAAAATTCGTGYCTTTCATATGAAAAGCAGACACAAGAGTCTCTGCCTTCTGTCTTCCTAAGTAAAAAAATATTCTCATAATAGATATTTGCAAAGGAAGAAATCAATATAATCTAAAATAATTTTATATGTTTTCCAATAACTTTTTCATTACAATACTTTAAATGAATGCAATATAAAAATAACACTGAAATGAGATTAATTTGAATGAAAACACATTATCTGGAGTCTGTATTGTTTTAGTTGGGTATAATTTTAAAATTATGTTACTGCAGATAGAAAATGCTACAAATACATACAAAAATTCTCTGGACCAGGAGATTGTACAAGAATTCCAAAGTGTGCTATAAACTGCATTGGCGTTTCTCTAGAAACAACAGRCAAGGTTCCTTCAGGTTATGATTTAGACCTTCTTTCTTACATATTKTAAATATATTTGATTGCTAAATATGTAAATAAATTGAAAACATCTATGACTTGTAGTAGCAAAATTGCAGAGATAGAGCAGGGCTAATTTTAGCCAAGAGAAAAAAAATCATAGAAGAAGACAGGAAAAAGAAAAGCAGCTGAGTCACTGATAGAAAACAAACATATAAACTGTCACATTCATTGCTTTACCTGGAAGGTAAATTAAGAGATTATAAGCAGTTCTAAAATAATTAATYTKTCTTTTGYACTTTWTTGTTATAGGGATATACAGAGTTGTTTTGGGCCAATTATACTTCAKGTTATGATGGTTTCATTGAATAATTCAGATTATTAGAGCTGAAAAGGAAATGTAAAAATCATGGCTTCCTTAGCAATAATCAACGAAAAATACAGTTCAAACAATAGTAATCAAAGTAAGTATTTCTTTCTTTGGATATCAAAAGAAATATCTAAATAGTAATCAAAGTCTTTCTTTGGATATCAAAAGAAGTATCTGAAGTATCGACTGTCAAAAACATTTTGTCTTTCTGCTAATGAGTACTCTTGGGGTATTTCAGTATTAATTTATCTGAGATTGAAGGACTGCACTTAAAATCAGATTTCACTCAGGATTTTTCTTGCCTAAATTTAAACTATAGTTCAGAAATTCCTCATCTGCTTCAAACTGAAAGCTCAATCAATCAATATGACCCGGCCAGAAATACCTGATGTGTTAACCTTCTCAGATCACTCATGAGAAGAACAAAACCAAAAAAAAAGAACTTATAAACCCCACCACCACATTTGCATCCTTCCTTTTCACACACCTACACTCTAAACAAACTTTTTCCCATCCCCAAGAGATCCTGGTCTACTTTGAGTAAATAAAATTAGATTTCACAGAGAGGTCATCTACATTTGGGTTTGATCCATGGGTTCAGGGTCCAGCAATGCCTKTGCAGCCTTGGTTGTTATTGCAGAGTGCAAAAGCAAAGGCTGTTCACACAGACAGGGAGCACATTATGGCAAGAGTGAGASCTTGGCTGAGCTCTATAATTCAATGGCTCCCATCTAAATACTTGTGAACTTGTTGCTATATTTATTACAAGTAAAACTGTTGTAGGCAGTTTCTCTGGAGACACTAGAAGCTGACCATTAKCTCAATTTTGTATTTTATGTTTCAATGAAATATGATAGGCATGGAACTAAGTAATGGAGGACACTTTTTAGGTAGTGGAAATCTATAAGGAACTTCTAATCTAACAGTCAAGGGGACAAGGGGACTCCCATAAGGATATCAAAGGAAATTAGCTTAAAGATGTAATCTGCCTTGTAAGATAGTAAAAGACCTTGTTAGAAGAGAAAAAAAAAATAAATAAAAAAGAAAAAAGAAAAAGAAAGAAAGTGCGAAAGTCAGGGAGAATTTGAATCAATAGAGAAAAAAAGTTCTAAGTATAGTCAGAACTGTAAAGCTGAAGCTCACTTTTATGTTTTATTAAACATAACTCACTTGTACATTGTGTGAGCTGCACATCAGATTTGGAATAACAGACCCATTAATCATCCATGAAAAGTTAGCAATAGATTGAAAATACCTACCACATGTGATGATGAACCCAGGAATAACTTTATCAGGCGTATACCGTTCAAAGACAATTTGCAAATGTCATGAAGACCAAATATGACAAGTTTGGGATAGATTTATTGTAGAAAACAGTGTTTAGAGCCTCATATTTTCTTCTTATGGTGTACAACCTGCTCCTTTTTAAACCTTTATCTTTAATAGATGTTGCAAGTTTTAGAGCTATGCCTAGCTATTGCTGAGTAATTCATCTAAATCAGACACGGTGTCTAAAACTACAGACAGAAAGGAATTGTTTTCCAGAGAATTGATGAACTGTTAGGACTTGGTATGTGGAGACTTTCTTTTGACTTCTCAGAATCACAGAATGTGCTGAGTTGGAAGGAAGCCACAAGGATCATTGAGTCCAGCTCCTGACCTGCACAGAGTCACACCCTGGGCCTGAGAGCATTGCCCAAATGCTGCTTGAGCTCAGCCAAGTGCCCAAGTGCCCTGGGGCTGTCCCAGTGCCCAACTGTGGAAGGCTGGCTAAGCTGAGAAGGGTCACGTAGACATTTTACAGCTTGGTGAGATGAAGGAATGCAGGTGTCGCGCTCAGATAGAATAATTGCTGAAATTGTGTGAACCATCCTTCTGARGCRATRRGAARGCAATGCAAGGACATCATGTTTTTAAGCYGCTGGAARCTCCCTAYGAGGTATTTGTGTTAGTTAGCCTTGGGAAAAAGTAGAAGTAGATAAGGGAAATTTGGCCAATGAATCATTAAAGGTGGAGTTGATGTGTAGGACGTGGACCTATGAAATACATGTATTACAGAATATGTATGAGTTAATTATGTATGTTATAAAACTTAGACATTGTTTACAATAAATCGAAGTTCGCTTATAACTCATATTGAGTGATCCAAGTCTTCCCTTCGCCGACACCCAAACACCCTCTGGGTGGAGAACCTTGTCCTGACATCCAACCTAAACCTGCCCTGACATGATGAGTTCAGGCCATTCCTTTGGATCCTGCCACTAGTCCTCACAAAAAAGAGATCACAATCCAACTSTCTTCAAATTCTACTTCAAACCAAAAGGTATTTATTTGGAATTAGAGAATACTYATAAAATGAGATCAAAGTTATCAAAAAATCGTGGCATTTATCGTGGTCATTACCAGGCTTGTGTTTTGTGGATGTGTAAACCCTGAGCAGTGATATGCTGTTATTTTAACCATATCACAGGGGAATCAATTCAAAACCCAGCTCCTGGCAGTGACCAGGATCAAGAAGATGTCTATATACTTTCACCTAGATTTTTAAGTAAACATAAATATAGAGCATTTGAAATGTCAGCAGATCTCAGTCTATCTCCMCCATCAGTTGGCTATTAAGCAGAATATTGTGAACTCTAGTCAAAGATAATTTTGCATTTCAGTCTTCTGAGCAAGAAGCTGAGAGGAAATGAAATAAGAGAGAATAAAACTAAATGCCATGAAGATGTGATGGTATACATTAAAAAAAAATTCTGGATTGGTGAAATGTTTTTATTTTCCTTCTCATTTTCAATCAAAGTGAATGTTTTTTTTGCAATTTCTGTCCCAAATTCATTCTATGTCACTATTTTCAGACTGTTATCCTGGGTCCATAGTTCTGCCTGGGAGAAGATCTGGAAACTGACATTTCTTTCTCCTAAATATCTTTCTCAATTCCAGTAATGACATGAGAAGGAAGATGAAGAAAAGGTCAGGGAATGTCACCTTCATGCACAAAGACAACATTTTTGAGAGGCACAGTGTTTGAAGAAAGCTTATTCTTTCTTCATGTTGCTTTCCATGGTGACAAGCAGAATGTTCCTGCAATAGTCACGAGGAAAAAACTCTTGCAAAAACTTTTTTGTTTAAGATGCAAGTGGTCCCTGCAGTACATTTTATTTCTTAAGAGTAGTGGCCAGTGTCATCTTTTTAAAGACACTTTTCTCTAACTATTCTATACATCAAATAGATGATGGGTTGGCAGCTCCTGGTGGTGAAGATTGGGRACAGAAGCACATATTATGCAAAGGAATTCCTCTTAGAAACTTATTAAAAATGTATTTCCAATACTTCCTTCACCTTTTCATATTTTATCGTCTAGAACTGACTTCACATAACCCAAATCTTCAGAAGTCTCTGAAGAAAATAAAAATATGCTACAAATAGCCAAGAAAGATGTAAGAAGGAAAAAATATCTCCTAGGGACTTAGCTGTGCAAGTGTAAGCACTGCTGTCATGGAACAACCCAAAGAGCAGCTTGCAGTTCATTAATAAAAATGGTACAAACAGGATGAAAAAGAGAAACACTGAACCATATAAAATAATTTTAAAATCAACACAAATATTCTTTAATCCATTTTTCTCTCTTTTTCACTGTTGCTTAGCAGGACTACAAATTCATAAAGCCCACATTTTTTTTTTCCAGGGACATAGCAAGTGAATGCACAACAATGGGGGAACTCAGCCTGGTACAGATGAAAAAAATAATAGAGAACCTGAATGTCCATAATGAACACAAATCCTCTAAATTTAGTCTGATAAAATTTTCCAACTGCTTTGGAGTACTAAAATGTAAATTATCTGCACCAAAGGTCACKTCTTTCATTCTAAAAGAAAATTTACTTCCATTTTCCTTTGGTATAGTGTCATTATTTTATTTCATTCCACTGTTACTCCTCCAAACTTGCTTGTGTCAAGATTAATCTTTCTTCCTATTTCAAACTTGCTACAGCTCTTTTGTTTTTCTTTTCTATTTTTTCCCATCTCTGTCTTGCTCCCAGAGATAAAGGAGTACAAGACATTTCTGACTTTCCTTTATATTCGGTTCTGCTTACTTTTCCCTTTGAAAAATGAGTGAGCCTTGATCTGAATTCTTTCTGTATTCTGTTTCTGTCTGTATCAACAACATGTTAACCTGCATTGATGTTTTAGTTCTGCATTTTCTCCTTTCAGCATCGTATTTGTGATGAAGTGTTTGTTTGTTTTGCTCTGCTTTTTCAACAATTTCTGTCTATTTTGTATGTTTATATATTATATGTGTGCACAGGACCCACTGCTGCGCACGTTTACTTTGATATTTGTACAWTATTAGAAAATGTTTGAGATATAGGTACTGAAAATAATTATTATAAGCCTGAAGAAAATGAACAATGTGAAAGCMTCTAATAATGTGAACAATAAAAACAGACCTATGTACTTTTCTGAATTTATTTGAATAGYAGAGAAAATGACCATTTGCATAGAATCAGGGTGGAATTCACCTGTTTATCCCACTGGATATTCAAATACATCATTATGGGAAGTTCTTTCCAAACAGGTTTCTGGATGATCCCATCAGACCCACTGAACCTAAACACAGTGCAGCAAACCCAATACTGTGTCAATAAAAGCAGATACACCTACATCTCTGAGGAGGCTGGAAAGAAAACAGGTGAGATTTACTAACCTACCACAAWTTATGAAAATCATTCTTGCTGTCTGTTTCTAGCTGTAGAATTGAAGCATATAAACTTCCACGTTACTCCACGCCAACTTCTTCTACTCTATAAACATATTTGGATTTTCAGTCTGATTTATCCTGGCTTGTTTAGAGTGATCCATAGTCAACAGACGGTTATTTACTTCCAAACCCTAAAATTCAGGAATGTATTTCCAGTGTAATGAGGACACTATTGAGGATGAAGTACAATTTTTGCCACCCACATCAAAAAATTACCTCATATTGTAAGATTTGCGCAGAACAGCCTCTAGAAAAATTCAGGAAATGCATAGCCTCTTGTCTAAGAGGAGAGTGAAAACTTTCTACTGTTCAGTCTAGTGAAAATAAGGCAACTGGGAATATTATTGAACTCTGCAAATATAGCTGATGGGGTAGCTAAACACCAGGAAAAAAAAAAGAATGGCTGAGTAAGCTGAAAAACAGTGCTGACTTGAGAATCCAAAAGKGTAATTGTGTGTGAATAAATTTAGGCTGTAAGTGTGTCACAGCCTCGAGCACCTCCCTAGCTGAGCTGGCTGAGCCCGAGGATGGCTCTGTGYTGGCAAGAGCAGCATTGAAGGGGCTGTGACCATGATCTGCCCTCCAGAGCTGCTCCAAAATCAGTCTCTGGTGCTGTTCTGTGCCAGAGCTGCTCAGCAGCRCTTCTGTGAAACCCTGTGCCTCACCACTCTGCAAATATCCCTGCAGAACCTCCCAGATGGAGGCACCAAGGGAGGGAAGGGAACATTTCCATGGTGAAGCTTCTGTTGGGCTGTGTCAATAAAAAGTGAAATCCCAGTGGCAGTGCAGGTTCTGCCCAATGAGTTGTCCCTGTGACAGATAACAGCACAATGAAAATACCACTGTGTGCTGACAGATATTCTCAAGAAACCCACAGGGACACAGAGAGAGCAACTGTGTTCAGGAGGGATCCCTGTCAACAGGTAAACAATGGCTCAGYGTGCCCATTTAACCTCTGCAAGCACCCAAATAATTCATAAAATTCCTATATTCATTTTTTTATGGCTGCCTACACCTTCTACAAAAGGTGGATGATTGGCATTGCAGGAACACAGTCTCCTTTTATCACCTATCCCCTGACCCCAATTAATGGAGAATGAGCAGTCCTAGCTCTTAAAAAGAGAAAACCTCAGGCACAGGATAGCAGAGACCAAACATACATTTTTCTCTTGCTCCCAAACTTATCTACAATTTTCCTTCTCTCTCAATGTCCTTGTAACAAGCCTTCAGCAGGTCAGAGAAAAAAGCATTTAATTTTTAGTACATAGACATCAGCAGTGACAATGGAATATTCTTTGTTTGTGTATTTGAGCTATGAGAAAATACTTGCATTTCGTGCTGAGAAGAGCACATTGTTTCCTCTAGAGGTGAATATTATCAATTTCAAGATCACATTCACCAGCTCAGAGCCTTCTGCTTTCACTCTGTGTTTGGCACTTTGGGAGGAAGATCATTTCATTCTGTTTATATGCTCACTTCATCCTAGCAGTTTTTCTTAATCCCATTCCTTKGCAGATGCCAATATTGTCTGGRATYAAGTCATAAYGTRGTTTGTGARGTTGACAGACAACAGGAATAGCTGYAATTTTCAGTTGTGAGAGGTGGCAACAAATACCTGAGGAACTAATGGGAAAGTGAAAAGGTGTTTTCAGCTCTGTTTGTCAACATACAAAACCACTAAGGCAAGGATCTGCTATTCTGGGTTCATCATTATATTTGCAGTAAAACACTGTCTTTTGATAGCTGAGCCAAATTTCTTCATGACTGTACAATTTTTGCCTGTCCTAAGCAATCCTTCCAACATTTTTCCTAATCCATGATGTCAATAGGGGATCTCTGCTGCCTCACAACCCTTTAACAAACTAGATCATGGGGGAAAAAATAGGAGTAGAGCTCTGTCAGGAAGAGTGCTACATGGATTTTACACACAAATGTAAAATCAGGGGGAAAAGATGCTTAGGCATGGAGGGGGTGGAGAATTCAGAAGTGACAATATTTTATACCCATTGTGTGGAAAGTGCAAATAATTATACTACCATAGTGAGAAAACACAATGAAATTTGATTCAAGGGAGTAGTCCCCAAACATTTGTGTTCTTGGCCTCGAGATCTAAATGAAATATAGGTTATACCCATGGCTAATGTTAGAAGGGGGGAGGGGGGGGATAAAATAATGACAATTAATAACGTGAAATTATACAAAATGCTGATTGAGGGTGTTTTGTAGTAAAATACACTGATGTGCTAAGCGGATTTTGATAGTCCAATTCAGATTTCAGTTTTCATTAATCAGAAGTGTGAAGCATGTAGCAGAGCTCTGTTCCAGCAATCTYCAATTTATTATTTTTATGGCTGTGTGATTTTTACTTTGATTGTTGCCTATCCCATAAACATCTGACTCTGTAGGATTACATTTTGAGCTGTTCAGAGACCTTCCTATGATATGAATTCAATTCTTCAAATTGCATAAGACCTCGTTTGGTTTCTCTGTTTCATCTCCTCAAAGATGTGAAGAGAAAAAAGAACATTTGTCTCAGAATTAAGCAGTTGAAAAATAAAACAGCAGTGAAAAGTCACAAGCAAGACCCTTTTGAAGGGAAAAAACGTTGCAAAGGTTTTTGTTCCATATTTACCGTTGTTCATAGTGATTAAAAAAATGGATTTTCAGATGGTTTAAAAAGTCTTGTGGGTTTTTTTCCCTTACAATACGAATAACAATACAAAGTAAGCAAAAATACAACAAAATGAACTCGACTGTGTAAGGAGGACAATGATCATAAGGACCTAACAGAAAGGAGCAGCTCTCAACAGGAACAAAAACTTTCTTTGTCACATTGACTAACTGGTCAGTATTTTACTTCTCCCATCTTTAGCACAAGATAAAAAGAAAAATCTCACATTTATTGGAGTCAAAAAATTTAAAAGAAAAGCATTGCAATAATCTGAAACACTGTTTCAATCATTGACTGTTTCACTTTGTTGACTTTTAAGAAACTTCATGTTTTAAAACTCCTTTCACAGTAGAACTGTAGAAATTTAATTTTTATATTTGTCAAAGCAGAATGTGGACGGGTTTTCAAGATAAGAAATTTGACACAGACTTCCTGAGAGAAATTTATTTCAACTAAAATGGAAAAAAAATTTAATTCTCTTTATACTCTCTGGAATTCAATAATTCTAGCTCAGACCTTAAGGGGTGGGTACTTTTCCCCCATATGCACATGACATTTGATTTTAGTAAATTGAGACAACTTGGAAAACAATTATGATCTTAAGAATGTACCAAAACTAGTCATTCTTAAATGAGCTAGAATTTCTTCTTGATATAATGCTCATTCTGGCTCAAACAAGGTGCAAAGTTTAGCAGAAGACAAAKCAACTGACTGACTTTTCTGCTGGCATCAGTGGGAGCAGTTCATCTTGTGACAACTCCCTAAAAGCAAGGTAGAGAACATTTCTTTTTTATAACATGACCAAAAATTGTTCATTTTTTGTTGTTGCTTCTCTCAGGAGTTGTACCTTGCAGCTCTTCCTTTCTTAAAAAGCAGCTTTTCAGCTGTAACTTTTCCTCCTTGTCATTCAATATTTCCCTACTGAGTCTTGTAGATGTCATAAGCGTTTCTGAAACTGAGGAAGCAGAGTTCAGTTCAAAGGAGGARCTCCATGTTTTGATGCCTGTTTGAATCTTATCTAAGCTACTCAGGTTTCTCAGCTCTCAGTTTTGCTCTGGAGATCTCAGAAGAATGCTCTTTTCTTCCCTGTGTCAAACTGCTCCTTCTCATTTGACAAATGTTCATGGTTATGTGAGTAAATTTCCGCTATTTTGAATCTGAGAAATATTGCATCAGATTTGAACGGTTCTGCTTTCAAGCAGAGCTCATTAAATTCAAAAATTAGTGAAAACCCATTTTTTTCCTAGTGCTTTCAAATCACAGGAGTAGGACCCAAAAGTTAAATTAGATATTGTCATGCAGTGGTTTTCTTTTTCTCCATGTTCACATAAATTAGCACCTTTTTCTGTCTGGACCTTTCAGCACAAACTTGTCTTCACACTGCAATGCTAAAGGAGAATCTCCTCTCTATTTGTGGGCAGTGTTTCTTTGAACTCAACAGAGTAATTTACATTGTAAAACTCCATACSCTTGTCCCAAATGCAGAAGCACTCTAAATTTTCTAGCACAACCACAACTTTCYTTTTTTTACAAAAGACAGGTACTGKTATTAATTCTAAAACCCACATTTCATTTTACCTTTGTTTTGGAAATTCACATACTCCAGAAAAAAGAATTTTTGCTCTTAAGAGAGTCTATAAATGATCTGTGTAATCTAAGATGTGCTGTTTCTCAAGCTTTTCCTTATGTAGTCTCATATTACAGTTTTTTCTCCCATTTTTCATATTTGTTGTGCACTGCAGATGATGAGGAACTGAACCAACAACTGCCTGTTATGAGAACAGAAAGTGTCAGTCAAGCAAAAGAAAAAGAGATATCAACATGTCAAACCTGACTATSGAGGTAAAGCTCTTAATTCTTCTCAAAGCTTCAGGATTATGCTGAATTAATGATAATTCACCATTTTTTCTAAGTCCCRTGTGTTTATTCACCTTTTAGGTGTAAGTAGGAAAAAAAATTCCAAAAGCCACCCTTCCCACAGGACAATTCCTTGTGTCTGTTCAGAGTTCTGCATTACTGAGGGAGATTTCCAGCATTGCTGGAAACTTTGGGCCAGATTCAGCAGCCTGGTTGGGAATGCTCTTGAAATAAACATAAAAAAACCCCCATGAGACCAGAAAACAGGTGCATCCCTATATTTAAAGAAAATGTCAAAGCTAACAGAGCTTACCTGTAAACTCACTGAAGCTTGAAGAAATATGTATGTATCTGGTTCAAATCATACAGATGCTTTTTTTTTTCAATTTTTTTTTTTGTCATTCCTGCAATGCCTCTACTCTAGTAATGTGTTTCAATATTATAAAGCAAAAAAMATCTGAAAATGACACTATTTTTTTTTAAATATTTCTCAAAGATAGGTGATTCCTATTAAGTGACATAATGTTTCAGTTTGGTTTTTTTTAAATTTTCATCCAAATTTTCATTTAAAATCACATTAAATAAAGGGAGAAAATATCCTATTATCCAATATCTATCTTCTTTTCTTTCTTTTAATAAAAATCATCATGACTGTATAGTATTTCCACATACTGCACTAATATCCCCTGCACATGGCCATTAAAGTGACTGTCTTGAAGGGCTGACAACAGGAGCAAAAAATTGCTTTCATAACAGCTATGGAGCAAGYTTTGACAGTGATATAAACAGCACAAAATTATCCATGAGCTGGCTAAAAGCTGAAAACAGGTTTACAGAGTATACCTTGTTGACCTCTCCAGAGACTTTTGCTGAAATGTTTAGCTCTCTGTGCTGAGTTTACAGATTCTGCCTCTCTTTGCTATCTGCAAACTGAGAGGTCTTACTGCCGTTACACATCAGAAAATATAAAGAAAACCAGCACCTAATTAGGTTTTATTGACACCCATATATTATTAATATCTCCATATAACATTATTACAATCCAGTGCAATAGATACACAGAGTAGTTATTATCTATTGTGCTAAAAAAAATTAACTTCTGTCTTTTTTTTGCTTGTCTTAGTGTACAACTCACCCAGGGGCTGATCTGCTCACCCCAAATAAGGTCTCTKCCACAGGGTTTTTCCAGATGCTGGCTTAGCAAATAATCATTAGTCTCAAAAGAGCTAGGTGGGTTATCAGAAATTCCTTCATGCGTGCCAGGCAGAAGGGAAGGGCTCCCAACAGAGCCTCAAAARGCCTCTGAGGACAAAGAAAAACTGTGACAATGTTTTTTCTCCTCCCATGAACACTCTTAGAATACTGTTAAATTGCAGTCTCCAAGCACAGARGGAAGCACCTTCAGGGAATTGAGTTTTGAGTTCAAAGCTGGATGAAGTGTGTGGATTTCCATGGTAAAAAAGAGAGGCAGAATTACCTGCAATTGCTTAGTAAAGAAAAAGAAAAGAAGACACTGCACACAGTGGGAAATAAATACAGAAAGGACATTTCTTGAAAGGAGGATGAACTCTCCCAGTTCCCAA